>NW_020837965.1:24732422-24774230 GCF_003676395.1 Aethalodelphis obliquidens
ATATATATATATATATATATATATATATATATATATATATATATATATATATACACATCTTCTTTATCCATTCATCCACTGATGGACACGCATGCTGTTTCCATGTCTTGGCTCTTGTAAACAGTGCTGCTATGAACTTAGGGGTACATGTATCTCTTTGAATTATAGTTTTGTCTGGATATACTTAGCATAGGCTTTTGAGTCTCATTGTGTTGCTCTATTTATCCATGGTTTGTTTCTATTTTGCATAGCAGTCCATCTTACGGATATATCTCAGTTTGCTTGTGAATTTACTGGTTGAATAGTATCTGTGTCATTTCCAATTTTTAGTGACTGAATAAAGTCACCACAAACTCTTACATACAGGTTTTTACGTGACCATGCATTTTCATTACCCCTGGATAAATACCTGGGAGCTGGGTTTCCAGGTTGTGTGGTAAGCATATGTTTAAAGTTGTAAGAAACTGCTAAACTCTTGCAAAGTGGTTGTAACATTTTTCCTTCCAATCAGCAAAACTGAGAGGTCCAGTTGCTTCACACCCTCTCCATCATCGAGGCATGAGGGTGTTTTTTTTTTCTTTTAAACATTGTAGCCATTCTAACAAATGCACAGTGGCATAAGATTGTGGTTTTAAATTGCATTTACCTAATGCTCAGTGATGCTGAGTATCTTTCCCTGTGCTTATTTGTCATCCATATATCTTCTCTGTTGAAGTGTGCCTGTTCAAATCTTTTGCACATTAAAAAAAATGTTTTTGGAGTTTTGAGAGTCTTTATATTTTGGGGATATAAGGCTTTTATCAAAAATGTGCCTATCAAATATTTCCTCCTATCTGTGGCTTGTTTTTTAATATTAATAACAGTCGGAAACACTAGAATTTTTAATTTTGAGGTAGCCCAATCTATTAATTTTATTCTTTTATGCGTTGTGCTTTTGGTGTCGTATATAAGAAATCTTTGATAAAATCAAGGAAGGCCATGAAGATTTTTTCCTATATTTTCTTCTAAAAGTTTTATAGCTTTAGGTTTTACATTTAGGTCCAGGATCCATTTTGAGTTATTTTTTGTGTAGGGTATGCAGTATGAGACAGGGCTCATCATTCACATTTGGATGTCCAGTTATTCCATCACCACTGAAAAGACAATTCTTTCTCCATTGAATTGCCTTTACACCGACATCATAATTGGCCAGATGGGTGAGTTTATTCCTAGAGTCTCCATGCTTCTTCACTGATCTATATGCCTATCATTTCACCAACCCCACACTGTCTTAATTACTGTAGTTTATAAGAAATCTTGAGATCAGGTAGTGTAAATCCTCCAACTTTGTTCTTCATTTTCAAAATGATTTTGGCTCTTCTAGTTTCTTTGCTTTTCCATACAAATATTAGAATAAGCCTGTGAATATCTAGAAAATGTACTTTGGAGATTTACAGATCAATCTGGGGAGATTTGAAGTCTTAACAGTAATTGGTCTTCTAATCAATGGACATTATTTATGTGCTTCCATCAGTGCTTTGGAGTTTTTATGTGCAAATCTGGCACGTATCCTGTTAGCTTTATACCTAAGTATTTTATTTTGGGTTGATATTGTTAATTATGCTGTTTTAAAATTTTCTCAATTTCCATATACTGGTGTATAAAAATACTATTGATTTTTGTATATTGACCTGCAATCTCAGTAAATGCACTTAGTTCTAGGAGCTTGGTTGGAGATTCTTTGACATAGACAAGTATGTGGTCAAAAAACACATACTTTTCTATTGTCACTCAACCTGTATATCTGCTATATCTTATTGTCTCTCTGCACTGGGTTGGACCTCCAGCACAGGCTGCAAAGAAATTTTGAGGGTGGCTTCGTTCTCTATTTCAGAGGGGAAACATTCAATCTTTTTCATGATTAAGTGTGAGATTAGCTGTGGACAACTAATCTTCTCTTATGCCCATCCAGTTTATATCTCAGGTTAGACACTTATATTTTTCAATTCTAGAATTTCCTTTTATTCTTTTTTGAATAGTTTTCTTTGCTCTTCTGATGTTCTGTATTTGTTTCCTCTTTATGGACATAGTTTTCCTTAAGGTCAAGATCATGTTCCTAATAATTTTTTAAATGTTTGTTTACTAATTCCATATTTTGGGGTCTATTTTTACTAATGGTTTATGAATCCTGTCTTTCCTCTTTCATTAAATTTTGGACATTATGGTGCTATTTCACCAAACGTCTGGTTTTGTTGTCTCCTTCATTTAAAATGTTGAGTTTTGTTTCAGTCAGTAGTTAATTTTCTTGTGGACAAGCTTGTTCTTTGCAAGACATTTCTAAACTGTGTAGCCTTTCCTCTTGGGCTGGTTTAGTCCTACTTTTAAAGTGTGGCCTTTCCAGTATCTCCAGTCCGGCCAATTGAAACGTGAACATCTCCCAGCCCCATGTGATCTCTGGAGACTGTCCAGCCCACATCTGCCCAGAATGATTCCCCACCCAGCCTCAGGGAGCCTTGCTCGGCACGTGGACAGCTTAGTATTCAGAGACCCAGAGGGATTCCTCTTCAGATTCCTGGAGCTCCTTTTCTACACAGAGCCCCTCTTTCCTGAACTGATGCTGCCAGTTCCAGCGGCCCCAGTAGCCCTGACCTGCAATCCTGTCCTTCTCATCAACATGAGACCACCATGTCCAATTCAATGCCCTCTTCCTTGTGACGTAAATCAGACCTGAAAGGGGTTCTAAGCAGAAAGCCAGCTCACCTCATTCTTTGTTTCTTTCAGGGATCACGGTCCTTCCCTGTTTACTGACCAGAAAACCACTGTAATAGTTCCCTAGGGCTGCTGCAACAAAGCGCCACAAACTCAGTGGCTTACAACGACAGAAATGTTGTCTCTTACGGCTCTGGAGGCCGGACGTCCAGAATGGTTTCACGGAGCCACGACCAAGGTGTGTGCAGACTGGAGGCTCTTGGGGAGAATTGGTATCCTTGCCTCTCCAGCTTCTAGAGCTGTGTTCCTTAGCTTGTGCCCCTCCCTCCACCTTCAGAGCCAGCACTGTAGCATCTCACTTCAGTGGGCACATTGCCTTCTTGTGCTGTATCAAGTCTTCCTTTCATGAGGACACTTATGGTCTCATTTAGCAGCCCATGGCTGGGAAATGTCTGTCCAGTGAGTGCCCGTTTCCGGTGACGTGACCACGGGGTTCTGAATTGAATCGAAGAAGACATATGTTCCTTTCAGTCTTGTTGACCCCTCTCCAGTTACCGCCCCAGGTCCCCCTGACCCCCGCCGTCTCCTGGTCATTGTAACAGCCTCCTTGCTGGCCTCCCTCCAGCTTCTGGCCACCTATGATTCACCCTCCAGCCACCGCACTCTCTCAGAACCGTTTTCCGAAGCCCGTAGCCCTCTGGACATCTGGCCTGCCACTCCAGGCCATGCAGGAGCTGCCAGTCCCAAGGAGGAGGCCCATTTACCTCCTGGGCTCAAGGTCAGCCACCCAGGGCATGGCCAGGCCCTGCCCTCACCTGCCATCTCCCTTGCCTGTGAGCACCTGCTGCCTTTTTCTGCAGGACCCACGCCTCTCCACGGCCGGGTCTGCACTCCCTCGTCAGTGTCTTAGAGGACACATCCCCCAGATCTGAGACCACCTGCCTATTGGTTCCTCCTCCACTGCCAGGAGCCCTCAAGGGCTTATTTCTGGGTCCCTGGGCTCCATGCCTACAGGCCCAGAGCAGGGGCCTGGGGCTACTTGCAGGTGTAGGAAGGAAGGGAGAGATTTAAAAAGAGAAGGAGGGGGGATGGGGGAGCCCATCCAAGGAATCTGGACTCCCTCTGGCCTCATCTGTTCCTGCAAGGAGGGCAGGAACTGGGGGTGGGCAGGAGGGAGGCCACCAAACCTGGACCCCTCCCCTCCGTGCACCTCTGAACGCAGGATGGCGGTACAGGGTTCCTGTGTGGACGGGGTGTGCAGAGCCGAGCAGGGCGCCCAGGTTCCAGGCCTGGCCCTGCTGCACACCCACTGTGCAGTCGGCAATAGCACCCTACCCCTCTGTCTGGGGCCTCGGTCTCCCCGGGGTGAGCGGGGGTGTGCCCAGACACCCGCTGGCTGGGACACCCCAAGTCCAGACTCTCCAGCCTAACATCTGCCCTTTCATATCTTTTCCGGATGGAGAGAAGCTCCTAGGGTTAGATCCTTTGGATCAGAACCAGTTCAGAATGCTCGGAGAGCTTCTCTCCTTGCTTCCCTGAGCCTCAACTTTCTCACCTGTAAGGTGGACATAACCCTTGCACCAGAGAAAGTCCTGGCTGCCTGGCCTGATTCCTTCTTTCCTCCCTCCCTCTCCTCCTATCCTCTACCCCTTCCCACTCTTCCTCTTTCTCTCCCTCTCTCCCCCTCTCTCCCTCTTTCTTTCTTTTTCAAGGAGGTAATGAGGGTATTTAATTGAGGGGACCTGACCGTAAACACAAAAGTTCGGGGTGTCAGCGACGCTCCCCGCCTCCCGGCCATTGTCCCAACCCCATTCTCTGCCTCCCTGAGCGCCATCCACTGGGGTCTGAGTTGGCCTCTCCCGGTGGACAGGAGGACTCTGGCCCCTGAGCCCTGGGCTCGGACACCGCCATCAGGTAGAAGAACTGTAGACAGGAAAGGCGACCAACACTCAGAGCAGGGACGGCCTTGCCCAGGGCGCACAGGGAAGCCTGGGCAGACCCGGGGTCCTGATTGCTCCTGACACCTGGGCCCCCAGGGCTCACCGATCTCCCCAGGAGGAGAGGGGCTGCTGCCACCCCAGGGTGGGCAAGAGGCTGTGTGAGCAGGGCAGCGGGGACCGGGAAGGATGGCGCCCTCACGACAGCGTGGTGCTTGCCTCTTCCACCTCAAACCATGGGGAGGACTCTGCGGCGGCCAGGCTGCCTCCTCTGAGCCCTCGGCTGGTCGGGGATTCCGACGGAGGGGAGGCCAGATTGAGGCTGGGGGGCGGGAGGAGAGTGAGTCACGAGAAGGGAGCGAGCCCAGGGCAGCTATAACCCCTGCCGCAGGGTGTGGAGGGGATGCCGGCCAGGTACCAGCAGGGCCCGCGGGGACACGGCCCTGGGCTCTCTGCCCTGGGCTCCTCGAGGCTGAGGGACAAGCGACCGGCCTGCTCCCCCTCAGGGTCCCTGCCTCCCTCCCCTTTGCCCTCCGTGGCTGCAATCTATCCTCCCTCATCACCCCCTACACCTCCGCCTGGCTCCCTGTTTCCTGGGGCGTTAATCACCCGCCAGTGGACACTGAACTGAAACCTGTGTGGCCCTCACTCAGCGCCCCTGCCCTGGGGACCTCGCCCCACGCTCCAAGCTGCGCAGCCACGGGATGGATGGCCGGCTGGCCGGACGGACAGCCAGGAGGGGGGCTTTCAAAGAAACAGCAAATCAGTTCCGCTGGGGCCATGGCTTTGCCAGCCCCAAAGAAAACAACCTCCTTTGTGAAAGCTGTCTGGAACACGGATGGGGCTCTCCTCCCTCTCGTGTGCCGCCCTCTTAGCACCAGCTCCTGGGCACACGCTCACGTGTTTCAGAACTCACTCAGCATTACAGCTATGTGCGACAGCTTGGTGCCAGGGCCAGCGAGCAGGGCCAAGTCCTTTCGGCCTTAAGTGACCCTGGAACTCAAGGCTCCCCTTCCAGGGCCTGTTGTTGGAGGGGAAGGGCAGTGGGTCTTGCTTGGGGGCAGGGGGCACCCAAAGCAGGGAGACACTCTGGTCACCTGCGTAGGTGCCGTCCCAAGAGCAGGGAGTCGGGAAGCAGGATTCAGACTGGCCCAGGCCTCCCCACGGGGGAAGGATGGGAGATCTTAGGCCTGGATTCCTAGAGAGGCCACCAGCCCCCTCCTGACGCTTCTCAGGGTTCTGTCAGGAGACTTGGTGGACAGGTGAGCTGGGCACACGGAGGCCTGGGGGCCTGGCACAGGACTAGAACCCTCTCCAGCTCCCAGCAGCCTTACTGTGAGCAGTAAGCAGAGACCAGGTCGTCCCGCCCCCATCTCATGGAGAGACGCTGATGAATGCTGGAACATTCTTCCTTGCAGGAGGCCAAGCATGTCCCTCTGGTACTTCACACAGAGCAGTCATAGGCTTTTTTTCCCTTTTTTTTTAGCTGGAAGGGATCTTGTACACCATCTGCTTAATCTGCCTCATTTCAAAGATGGAGAAACTGAGGCCCAGAGAAGGGCAGTGACTTCACTGTGGTCACACAGCAGCAAGGCAGGTCCCAGCCCAGTTAAAGAGCCTGACCTCTGCCTTCACCCACCGGCCCTCCCTCTGCTCCCGGAGACAGCCTAGCTGGCAAAGGGGGCGGGACCTCTCCCCCAGCTCCTCTCCCCGGGCCTGAGGGGGCCAGTTCCTCTCCAGTTCCTACTCACTCTGTTTCTGGCAAGCTCACCCTCCTGGCCGTCCTCACTCAGGCACCTCCAAAAATATCTCAGCAGCCCTCTGACCACCAGAGCTGCCTCCCTGGGCCCCGCCACCCCTCAGGGGGCCCTTGCTGGGTGTTGGGGGGCACCAGTCACCTCCAGTGGCACCTGTGAGCCCCTCCAGGTCCTCCTGTCACCCTTGTTCCCCCAAACCCCGAGCTGACGTTTACCTTGGTCGGGGTTGGCTCTTCACATCCTAATGGCTATTTCCTATTGGCACGTGTGCCAGGACACCTGCTGCTCCATCCTGTGTCCCAGGGAAGACTAGAGACCATCTCGGGATGAACCCACAGCTGAACATAATGGGAACCACCCTGCTTTGCTCTGCATGAGAGGGTGCTGTCTGACCTGAGATCATGGTGAACAGCCTCCGTCCCATGAGAGCAGATGAAGAGGCCAGAGAACTTGGGGTCACGAGATTTTCCTTGTATCCCGTGGGAAAGTGAGAAGAGGAAGCTGTCATGGCCTCTTCGCACAATTGACGGCAAATGAGAAGCACTCCTGGGCGTCTTTATCTTGGGCCTGGCTGGGGAAGTGGCTGGGGAAGGGAGGTGGGGGGAGCGGAAAGGCCTGGGGGTGGCCAAGCCAATGGTTGGGTTGCCCGCCCACGGTGGGTGGGCCAGCTCTGTTTCCAGGGCCCGGGAGGACCTGTGAGAGTGGCTCATGCCTCAGGGTCCCCGTCTTCTGTCCCTGACAGAGAGCTGTCTCAAATCAGCAAGATTCAGACGCTTAATTTAATTTTATTAATATATTGTTTTCTGTGGAATTCCCTAGTCCTTTAAAAAATAAAAAGGTTTTAGAATTGAAGTACAATTTACTTGCAGTAAAAAAGATCTCAAGTGAACAGCTTGACGAGTTTGGAAAACGAATACACCCATGTAACTAACACACAAATCAAGACAGAACGTTTCTGTCACCCTGGAAAGTTCCCTCTTTCCTTTCTAGCCAAGACACTCCTCCTCTCCAGAGGCAATCACTGTCCTGCTTCCTATCACCGTAGGTTGGTTTTAGCCCCTCTGGAGCTTCACAGGACTACACGCATTCATCTGTTTGCTTCTGTCTTCTCTCACTTGGCAAACTGTTCATTCATGTTGTTGTGTGTAATATTTCCTATTATTGCTTAATGGTATTTCTTTGTACGAATACAGCATATCCAGGTATCCTGATGATGGACATTTGGGTTGTTTCCTGGGAGTATTATGAACAAATATGCCGCTATGAACATTTGCGTAATCCTTTTGTGGATACGTGTTTTTACTTCTCTTGGATAAATACCCCAAACTGGAATTGCTAGGTCATAGGGAAGCTGTATGGTTAACTTTATACGAAACCACCAAGCAAATTTCCAAAGTGGTTTTACCATTTGACTCTCCCACAGACATGAATGAAAGTTCCAGGTACCCTGCGTCCTTGCAAACAGTTGCTACTATTAGCCTTATTCTTGTTCATGTTTGTCATTCTGCAGGGTGTACAGGGGTATCTCGTTGTGGTTTCAGTTTGTATTTCCTTGATGAAAGCTCTAATGTACATTTTCATGTGTTAATTGCCATTTGAATACCTTCTTTTGTGAAGTGTCTGTTTGAATCTTTTGCTCATTTAAAACAGTTTTCTCTTTACTATTGAATTGTAGAAGTTATTAGTATATTCTGGATACATTTCTATTTCCAGACATACGTATTGCAAATACTTCCTGCCCATTTGTGTCTTTCTTTTTCATTTTTTTTTAACACTGTCTTTTTTTGGTAACTTTTAAAGGTTGATATAAAATTGTGGGGCTAGTACCAGGGGCTCCTTTATACCCTTCACCCAAATTCATGAGCTGTTTACATTTTATTGCATTCGCTCAGTTTTTCTTACCTTTTTCCTTTTTTTTAAAAAATAAATTTATTTATTTATTTATTTTTGGCTGCATTGGGTCTTCATTGCTGCGCGCAGGCTTTCTCTAGTTGCAGCAAGCGGGGGCTACTCTTCGTTGTGGTACGCAAGCTTCTCATTGCGGTGGCTTCTCTTGGTGCGGAGCACGGGCTGCCAGGCACGCAGGCTTCAGTAGTTGTGGCTCGCGGGCTCTAGAGCGCAGGCTCAGTAGTTGGGGCGCACGGGCTTAGTTGCTCCGCGGCATGTGGGATCTTCCGGGACCAGGGCTCGAACCCATGTCCCCTGCATTGGCAGGTGGATTCTTAACCACTGCGCTACCAGGAAGTCCCTCTCCTTTTCCTTTCAAGTTTCTGGGAATGTGCACACACACGTGCACATTCATGTGTGTTTATGAATATGCATATGTATAAAGATATAGAAGAATATATCATATTATAAACATGTAAACACACACAGATAGGTGTGTGTGCATTTTTCCCTGAACCATTTGTGGGGAAGTTGGGGATATCATGACCCTTTAGTACACAGTGTGTGTGTCCCAAGGACAAGGGATTATTTTGCACATCCACAAAACAAAAAACTTTTGGGACTTCCCTGGTGGTCCAGTGGGTAAGGCTCCATGCTCCCAGTGCAGGGGGCCTGGGTTCGATCCCTGGTCAGGGACTAGATCCTGCACACATGCTGCAACTCAAGACCTCTCATGCTGCAACTAAGACTGGCACAGCCAAAATAAATAACTAAATAAATAACATTTAAAACATCCTCTGGAAAATGCCTCCCGGTGGAGGATTTAAAAAAATAAAAAACTTTGACACCAATACAATTCTATTATCCAATCCACAACCTATATTCACATTTCAGTATTGTTACAATATGTCCATGGCAGCTACATTGTGACAAGTCCAGGATCCAGTGCTGGATGGTGGAGAGAACTCGGGTGGTGTCTTTTTAGTCTTCCTTCCTCTGGACTAGTTTCTCAGCCTCTTTTGATCGTTCATGTCCCTGGTGCTTTAAAGAGCGCAGGTCACTTATTTTGTGGAACGTCTCTCGGTTAGGGATCACCCGACACTTCCTCATGGGTAGATTCCAATCACGCACTTTGGGTGGGTATTATTGGAGAGATGTGTCTTCAGTGCATGACAGCAGACGGCGAGAGTTGTTAGTTTGGTATTAGTGATTTCACTTCGACCTCACTGTGAATTTGGCATTTGCTGTAAAGTTATGATCTTCCGTCTTATTTATAAGTAGTTTGTGGGGAGACTGTGTTAGCTCAGGCTGCCGTAACAGGGTGGATTAAACAACAAAAGTGTATTTTCTCATAGTCGTGGAGCCTAAGTCAAGATCAAGGTGTGGACAGGTTGGTTTTTCTGGAGGCTCCTCTCACTGTGTTGCAGGCGGCCACCTCCTCCTGTGTCTTCAAGGGCCCTTCCTCTGTGCACACATCACTGGCGAATCTTCCTCTTCTTGTGAGGATACCAGTCCTATGGGATTAGGGCCCCACCCATATGACCTCACTGAACCTTAGGGTCCCCTTTAAAGCAGTCACATTCTAAGGTACTGGGGGTGAGGGCTTCAACATATGGGTTTTGGAGGGACACAATGCACCCAATAACAGAAATACTTTGAAACTCTGTAAATATCCTGTTCCTCATTAAGCTTCAGTAGTTTTAGCATGTGTTGATTTTCTAATTTCATCTTTCCTTTTATACTTACTAGTTGGCTTTCCTCTGAGGGAAGAGCTTTCCCTTCCCCATGTTTATTTATTTACTTATTCATGTTTTGACTAGCTCTGGGTATTTTTATTCTATTTAATGGATTATAACCCATTTCTATTGTTATTTACTTTTGTGTTCTAATTGTCCTAACTTTGGCCAGTAGAGGCTCCTTTAAGCTGGTTCCTCTGTCTTTTTGACATGTGCCTATGGTTTGTTTGTTTTTTTTTTTTTTTTTTGCTCTACTTTTTAGAGCAGATTTAGGTTCACAGCAAAACTGAGCAGAAAGTATAGGGATTTCCCATATGCCCCCTGCCGACTGCCCCACAGAACCTCCCCACTAGCACACATGTTCATGAGTTTTTGAGGACTTCTTCAGAATATTTATGCTTGTTCTCATTCCTTAGTCCCTTCAGACTTCTGTTATGTCCAAGTCTTGGAGTTGTTTTCTGTAGGGTGTATGTGTGTTTGGGTGTGGGGGGGGGGAGGTGTGTCTTTCAGTAGGGTATTACTACACCATGCCCCAAAGCAGAAATCCTACATCTTTCTTTTGTCAGCTGAACTGATAATCTTTGCCTCTGAGTTGGAGGGTTGAATCCATCTGCAGTCAGTAAAATGATTGATATGGTTGGGTTCAAGTCAGCTGTCTTGACACTTGTTTTCTATTTTTTCCTCCTTAATTTATTCCTTTGTTTTTCCCTGCCTTCTTTGGGTTAATTGGTTAGTTTTTATATCTATTTCATTTCCTTTAATGGGTTTTCAGCTATACTTCTTTCTGTTATTCTTTTTTTTTCTTATTAGTCATCAATTTTATACACATCAGTGTATACATGTCAGTACCAATCGCCCAATTCATCACACCACCATCCGCACTCCACTGTGGTATTCCCCCCCTGGTGTCCATACATTTGTTCTCTACATCTGTGTCTCAACTTCTGCCCTGCAAACTGGTTCATCTGTACCATTTTTCAAGGTTCCACATACATGCGTTAATATATGATATTTGTTTTTCTCTTTCTGACGTACTTCACTCTGTATGACAGACTCTAGATCCATCCACGTCTCAACAAATGACCCAGTTTCGTTCCTCTTTATGGCTGAGTAATATTCCATTGTATATATGTACCACAACTTCTTTATCCATTCATCTGTCGATGGGCATTTAGGTTGCTTCCATGACCTGGCTATTATAAATAGAGCTGCAATGAACATTGTGGTACATGACTCTTTTTGAATTATGGTTTCCTCAGGGTATATGCCCAGTAGTGGGATTGCTGGATCATATGGTAATTCTATTTTTAGTTTTTCAAGGAACGTCCATACTGTTCTCCATACTTGCTGTATCAATTTACATTCCCACCAACAGTGCAGGAGGGTTCCCTTTTCTCCACACCCTCTCCAGCATTTGTTGTTTGTAGATTTTCTGATGATGGCCTTTCTAACTGGTGTGAGGTGATACCTCACTGTAGTTTTGATTTGCATTTCTCTAATGATTAGTGATGTTGAGCAGCTTTTCATGTGCTTCTTGGCCATCTGTATGTCTTCTTTGGAGCAATGTCTATTTAGGTCTTCTGCCCATTTTTGGATTGGGTTGTTTGTTTCTTTAATATTGAGCTGCATGAGTTGTTTATATATTTTGGAGATTAATCCTTTGTCCGTTGATTCTTTTGTGAATATTTTCTCCCATTCTAAGGGTTGTCTTTTCGTCTTGTTTATGGTTTCCTTTGCTGTGCAAAAGCTTTGAAGTTTCATTAGGTCCCATTTGTTTATTTCTGTTTTTATTTCCATTACTCTAGGAGGTGGATCAAAAAAGATCTTGCTGTGATTTATGTCAAAGAGTGTTCTTCCTATGTTTTCCTCTAAGAGTTTTATAGTGTCCAGTCTTACACTTAGGTCTTTAATCCATTTTGAGTTTATTTTTTTGTATGGTGTTAAGAAGTGTTCTAATTTCATTCTTTTACATGTAGCTGTCCAGTTTTACCAGAACCACTTGTTGAAGAGACTGTCTTTTCTCCATTGTATATCTTTGCTTCCTTGGTCATAGATTAGTTGACCATAGGTGCATGGGTTTATCTCTGAGCTTTCTATCTTGTTCCATTGATCTATCTTTCTGTTTTTGTGTCAGTACCATATTGTCTTGATTACTGTAGCTTTGTAGTATAGTCTGAAGTCAGGGAGTTTGATTCCTCCAGCTCCATTTTTTTCCATCAAGACTGCTTTGGCTATTCGGGATCTTTTGTATCTCCATACAAATTTTAAGATGATTTGTTCCAGTTCTGTAAAAATGCCATTGGTAATTTGTTAGGGATTGCATTGAATCTGTAGATTGCTTTGGGTAGTATAGTCATTTTCACAATATTGATTCTTGCAATCCAAGAACATGGTAAATCTCTCCGTCTGTTGGTATCATCTTTAATGTCTTTCATCAGTGTCTTATAGTTTTCTACATACAGGTCTTTTGTCTCCCTAGGTAGGTTTATTCCTAGGTATTTTATTCTTTTTATTGCAATGGTAAATGGGAGTGTTTCCATAATTTCTCTTTCAGATTTTTCATCTTTAGTGTATAGGAATGCAAGAGATTTCTGTGCATTAATTTTGTATCCTGCAACTTTACCAAATTCATTGCTTAGCTCTAGGAGTTTTCTGGTGGCATTTTTAGGATTCTCTATGTATAGTATCATGTCATCTGCAAACAGTGACAGCTTTACTTCTTCTTTTCCAATTTGTAATCCTTTTACTTCTTTTTCTTCTCTGATTGCCGTGGCTGGGACTTCCAAAACTATGTTGAATAATAGTGGTGAGAGTGGACATTCTTGTCTCGTTCCTGATCTTAGAGGAAATGCTTTCAGTTTTTCACCATTGAGAATGATGTTTGCTGTGGGTTTGTCATATATGGCCTTTATTATGTTGAGGTAGGTTCCTTCTATGCCAACTTTCTGGAGAGTTTTTATCATAAATGGGTGTTGAATTTTGTCAAAAGCTTTTTCTGCATCTATTGAGATGATCATATGGTTTTTATTCTTCAATTTGTTAATATGGTGTATCACATTGATTGATTTGTGTATATTGAAGAATCCTTGCATCCCTGGGATAAATCCCACTTGATCATGGTGTATGATCCTTTTAATGTGTTGTTGGATTCTGTTTGCTAGTATTTTGTTGAGGATTTTTGCAACTATATTCATCAGTGATATTGGTCTGTAATTTTTTTTTTTTGTAGTATCTTTGTCTGGTTTTGGTATCAGGGTGATGGTGGCCTCATAGAATGAGTTTGGGAGTGTTCCTTCCTCTGCAATTTTTTGGAAGAGTTTGAGAAGGATGGGTGTTAGCTCTTCTCTAAATGTTTGATAGAATTCACGTGTGAAGCCATCTGGTCCTGGACTTTTGTTTGTTGGAAGATTTTTAATCACAGTTTCAATTTCATTACTTGTGATTGGTCTATTCACATTTTCTGTTTCTTCCTGGTCCAGTCTTGGAAGGTTATACCTTTCTAAGAATTGGTCCATTTCTTCAAGGTTGTCCATTTTGCTGGAGTAGAGCTGCTTGTAGTAGTTTCTTAGGATGCTTTGTATTTCTGTGTTGTCTGTTGTAACTTCTCCTTTTTCATTTCTAATTCTATTGATTTGAGTCCTCTCCCTCTTTTTCTTGATGAATCTGGCTAATGGTTTATCAATTTTTTTTTATCTTCTCAAAGAACCAGCTTTTAGTTTTATTGATCTTTGCTGTTGTTTTCTTTGTTTCTATTTCATTTATTTCTGCTCTAATCTTTATGATTTCTTTCCTGCTGCTAACTTTGCGTTTTGTTTCTTCTTCTTTCTCTAGTTCCTTTAGGTGTACGTTTACATTGTTTACTTGAGATTTTTCTTATTTCTTGAGGTGGGCTTGTATAGCTATAAACTTCCCTCTTAGAACTGTTTTTGTTGCATCTCATAGGTTTTGGATCATCATGTTTTCATTGTCATTTGTCTGTAGGTATTTTTTAATTTCCTCTTTGATTTCTTCAGTGATCTCTTGGTTATTTAGTAACGTATTGTTTAGCCTCCATGTGTTTGTGTTTTTTACATTTTTTCCCCTGTAATTCATTTCTAATCTCATAGCGTTGTGATCAGAAAAGATACTTGATATTATTTCAATTTTTTAAAATTTATTGAGGCTTGATTTGTGACCCAAGATGTGATCTGTCCTGGAGAATGTTCCATGTGCACTTGAGAAGAAAGTGTAATCTGCTGTGTTTGGATGGAATGTCCTATAAATATCAATTAAATCTATCTGGTTTATTGTGTCATTTAAAGCTTCTGTATCCTTATTTATTTTCATTTTAGATGATCTGTCCATTGGTGTAAGTGAGGTGTTAAAGTCCCCCACTATTATTGTGTTACTGTCGATTCCCTCTTTTATAGCTGTTAGCAGTTGCCTTATGTTTTGAGGTCCTCCTATGTTGGGTGCATATATACTTATAATTGTTATATCTTCTTCTTGGATTGATCCCTTGATCATTATGTAGTGTCCTTCCTTGTCTCTTGTAACATTCTTTATTTTCAAGTCTATTTTATCTGATATGAGTATAGATACTCCAGCCTTCTTTTGAGTTCCACTGGCATGGAATATCTTTTTCCACCCCCTCACTTTCAGTCTGTATGTGTCCCTAGGTCTGAAGTGGGTCTCTTGTAGACAGCATATATATGGATCTTGTTTTTGTATCCATTCATCAAGCCTGTGTCTTTTGGTTGGAGCATTTAATCCATTCACGTTTAAGGTAATTATCAATATGTATGTTCCTATGACCATTTTCTTAATTGTTTTGGGTTTGTTTTTGTAGATCCTTTTCTTCTCTTGTGTTTCCCACTTAGAGAAGTTTCTTTAGCATTTGTTGTAGAGCTGGTTTGGTGGTGCTGAATTCTCTTAGCTTTTGCTTGTCTGTAAAGCTTTTGATTTCTCCATCGAATCTGAATGAGATCCTTGCCGGGTAGAGTAATCTTGGTTGTAGGTTCTTCCCTTTCATCATTTTAAGTATATCATGCCACTCCCTTCTGACTTGTAGAGTTTCTGCTGAGAAATCAGCTGTTAACCTTATGGGAGTTCCCTTGTATGTTATTTTTCATTTTTCCCTTGCTGCTTTCAATAATTTTTCTTTGTCTTTAATTTTTGCCAATTTGATTACTATGTGTCTCGGTGTGTTTCTCCTTGGGTTTATCTTGTATGGGACTCACTGTGCTTGCTGGACTTGGGTGTCTATTTCTTGTCCCATGTTAGGGAAGTTTTTGACTATAATCTCTTCAAATATTTTCTCTGGTCCTTTCTCTCTCTCTTCTCCTTCAGGGACCCCTATAATGCGAATGTTGTTGTGTTTAATGTTGCCCCAGAGGTCTCTTAGGCTGTCTTCATTTCTTTTCATTCTTTTTTCTTTATTCTGTTCTGCAGCAGTGAATTCCACCATTCTGTCTTCCAGGTCACTTATCCATTCTTCTGTGTCAGTTTTTCTGCTATTGATTCCTTCTAGTGTACTTTTCATTTCAGTTATTGTATTGTTCATCTCTGTTTGTTTGTTCTTTAATTCTTCTAGGTCTTTGTTAAACATTTCTTGCATCTTCTCGATCTTTGCTTCCATTGTTTTTCCGAGGTCCTGGATCATCTTCCCTATCATTATTCTGAATTCTTTTTCTGGAAGGTTGCCTATCTCTGCTTCATTTAGTTGTTTTTCTGGGGTTTTATCTTGTTTCTTCATCTGGTACATAGTCCTCTGTCTCTTCATCTTGTCTATCTTTCTGTGAATGTGGTTTTTGTTCCCCAGGCTGCAGGATTAGCTCTCCTTGCTTCTGCTCTCTGCCCTCTGGTGGATGAGGCTATCTAAGAGGCTTGATGGGAGGGACTCCTTTCTGTTATTCTTACTTGCTTCTCTGGGGTCATACGTATTATTAACCCATTATAGTCCAGTTTGAAGGAAAGATATCTCACATATAACATAAAATGCTTACAGCAATATAATTCCATTTATGCCCTGCAATAGTTTGGACTACTATTGTCATAATTTTTGCTACTACATATGTTTTAAGCCTTATTGTTTATCCAGTAAATAATTGTCTTTTAAGGAATTAGAAAAATAGCTTTTTTATATTTACTTACATAGTAACCATTGTCAATGCCCTACATTCCTCTCTGAAGGTCAGAATTTCCTTCTGTTATCATTTGTCTTCAGTCTAAAGAATTTCCCTTAGCATTTCTTACAGTGTAAGGCAAGGGGTTCTCTTGGGTGTCATTTGCCTGAGAATGTCATTATTTCTCCTTATTTTTAAAAGACATTTTAACTAAACACAGAATTCTAGAATGACTTTTTTTTTCTTTCAGCACTTTAACAATGTTGTTCTGTTATCTATGACCTCTTTTTTTCTAATGAGAAGTCAGTTAATGCTTTCTTTGTTCTCCATGTATATACCTCCATGTTCTCCAGGTATCTCCATGCCTTTTTTCTTTCACTACTTTTACGACATTTCCTTTTATCTTTAGTTTTCACAAGTTTTACTATGGTACACCTGGATGTGGTTTCCTTTTCATTTGCTCTCTTTCAGCCCACTGAGAATCTTAGTTAATGCTTTCAATTAAATTTTGAATTTTTTACTACTATTATTTAAAATATTTTTTCTGCCCCATTTGACTTCCATTTTCTCCTAGGACTTCGATCACAGAAATATTAGGTTGCTCGAAATCATTCCTCAGTTTGTTGAAGCTCTGTCCCATGTTTTAAAAATCTTATTCTCTCCACGTTTCAGTTTGGTTAGTTTCTATTGACCTGTTTGCAAGTTCACTAATGCTTTCTTCTGCAGTGTCCAGTCTGGCACGCAACACATTTTTCACTTCAGCTATTGTATTTTCCAGTTCTAAAATTTTCATTTGATTCTTCTTTAGAGTTTTTGTTTCCCTCTTGATATTTCCCATCACAGTGGGAATATATACACAATCAATCCATCTTTTCCTGTAAATTTTAAAAAAACATATCTATAATACTTATTTTAAAGTTCTTGTCAAGTAATTCTGACAGTTCAGTCATCTGTCAGTTTGCTTCTTCTGACTAATTTTTTCTTTTGATTATGGGTCACATTTTCTTGCTTCTTTGCATGTTTAGTAATTTTAAATTAAATAATGGACATTGTGGCTGATATATTGTAGAGGCTCTGGATTCTGCTGTTATCCCCTGAAGAATGTTGCCTTTTGTTCTAGTGACAACCAAATTACCAGCAATCACCTTGACCTTGTGGAAGTTTGGGTTTAGGCTTTGAGAGGGCACGTTTATTGCAGTTTCCTCTTAGTCCTACAGTGCCACCCTAAGTTCTAGGACACATGATCCTTATGCCTAAGGCATATCCCTTCTTTGGCTTCAGTTGAAGGACTAACACTGCAGAAATTGAACTTCAAATTCTATATCTCTTGAACTGAGCAGCCAATTAAATTTCTGCTCTCATTTTAAAGGCTCATAGTGTTGCTTTTCACTGATATTTTTGGAGTGTACCCCTGTGCATGTACAATATATGAGTCAACCAAGAGGCATTTGTAGGCAGATTTCAGGATATCTTCTTCCACCTCTGTGCTCTCTCTTTTCCTGGATTTCCTCCCACACTTTCTAGCTTCTCCAGTTTCTCTGAATTCAGACCTTGACTCCTCAGCCTCTTTAAACTGTCACTTTCTTCTTTATCTCTATTCCTGTGTGCCATATAAACTGGAGAGTGCCTCCAGGGCAAAAGCCCATTACATGTCTCATCTACTGTTTCCCTTGTTTTAAGTGTCCTATTCTTTCAAGTTTAAGCCCATTGTTGATTGTTCTTAAGTGTCTTCAAATAGTTGTTTTTATGTTTTGTCCAGACTGTAATTATTGTCAGGAGAAATCATGGTCTGTTATAAGCTACCCCACCATTATTGGACTACTCAGACTTCTAATTTTACTTTAACTTAAAAATATTATCATAGACTCATTGGAAATTGCAAAAATAGTACCTAGAGTTCAATATATCGTTCTCCCAGCTTCCCTTAATTATGATACCTTTAGTGCAATATCAAAAAAAGGAAACTGATGTTGGTACAATATTTTTAATTAGACCACAGACCTTACTTAGTTTCCACCTCCATTCATGTGTGTGTGTGTGTGTGTGTGTGTGTGTGTGTGTGTGTAGTTCTATGCACTGTGATCCCTTATATAATTCATGTAACCATTTATCACACAAAGAAGCTCTCTTGCACTATCCCTTTATATTCTCACAACCCTTTCCATTCTTGTCCCTGAGAAACCATTAATGTGTTCTCGATTTCTATATTGTTGTCATTTTAATAATGCTATGTAAGTGTAATTACACAGTGTGTGAGATTTTTCAGGTTGACTTTTTGCACTGAGCGCAACATCCTTGAGATCCATCCAAGCTGTTGTATGTACCAACAATTGGTTCCTCTCTTTTCTTTGTAAGTTTTTGAATTTTTAAAAATAAACGTAATTTTAGAACAGTTTTAGGTATACAGAATTATTCCAAATGTAGTACAAAGAGTTCCCATATATCCCACACCCAGTTCCTCATATTATTCACATTTTACATTAGTATGGCAATTTGCCACAATTAATGAGCCAATATTGATATGTTTTTATTAACTAGAGTCCATATATTATTCAGATTTCCTTACTTTTCCCTTAATGTCCTTTTTCTGTTCCAGGATCCCACCCAGGACTCCACATTACATTTAGATGTCGTGTCTCCTTAGGCTCCTCTTGGTTGTGATAGTGTCCAAATAAAACTTCCTTTTATTTTATTATTGAGAGTTTTGAGGAGTACTTGTCAGGTATTTTGTAGAATGTTCCAAAATGGGGATTTGTCTGATGTCTTTCTCATGATTAGAATGGGATAAAGTGTCTTGGGGAGGAAGACCACAGAGTAAAGTGACATTCTCATCATATCGTATCAAGGGCACATACTATCAATATACCTTATCATTGTTGATGTTGACCTTGATCACCTGGCTTGGGGTCATGTTTCTCAGGTTTCTTCCCTATGGACTTACTCTTTTGATCTCCCCAACGTACTGTCCTCTTTGGAAGAAAGTCACTATGGGCAGCCCATACTTGAGGAATGGAAGATGTGTTCCGCCTCCTGAGAGCTGAATGTCTAAACAATTATTTGGAATTCTCCTGCACAGGAGATCATTTATATTCAGCCATCCAGCCATCCATCCATCCATCCATTCATTCATGTCAGTATGGACTCATGGATTTAAGCTTATAATCTAATACTACGTTTTTATTTTATTACATTGGGAGCTCTTTGAATTGGCTGCTTTATCCCCTTGACATATGTCAAGTCATTGTGACTTTTCTCATTTGGTTTGATTTTTAAGCACTTTCTTACTTTCTGGCACTACAGGATGCTCCAGGCACATCTTGTATTTCCTCAGCTCAGTCCTATAATCAGCCATTTTTCCAAGAAGCTCTGGTTCCTTTTTCTGGATAATGTTACTAGATAGCAACATCTGGGTACAAGATGTGCTCATTGCTACTGGAGACTCATTGCTTCTCAGCCCTCTAAGCCAATAGAGCAAGGAGATATGTTTGCTTATATCAATACTAACTCATGTATATGCACATCTATACATATCTCTACATGGAACCATCTGTGTTTATATTACACTAAGCACAGTTCACACTGATGTCTCCAACTCTACTGCATTAGCACATGGATCACTCTAGACTCCTCCCCTTATTCATACGTAACTTCTCACTCAGACAATGAGAAATTTGGTTCCTACCATCTGCCATCTATTTCTTAATTGTTCAATTTCAGTGTACATGCATAGTGGTTTCACAATTGTTTACCTACACATCGCCTATAGGAAACAGCTCCTTGAAGTAGGATATCATGCTTACATGAATTCTTTTGCCTTCAGTCTTACAGATTCCACTATTTTCAAAGTTACTTACCCCCATTCCATTCCCTTCAGTGAGGTCATGTCATACATTTGTAATATATTTAGATTATTCTGTCACAGTCTGCGCTTTATCCTGAGATGCCTCAACCCCTAAATGATTTTTTAATTTGCATATATTACAGTTTGTGCTATAAAGTTCTATGGGTTTCAATCCAAAAATGGGCAGAAGACCTAAATAGACATTTCTCCAAAGAAGACATACAGATGGCCAAGAAGCACATGAAAAGCTGCTCAACATCACTAACTATTAGAGAAATGCAAATCAAAACTACAATGAGGTGTCACCTCACACCAGTCAGAATGGCCATCATCAGAAAATCTACAAACAACAAATGCTGGAGAGGGTGTGGAGAAAAGGGAACCCTCTTGCACTGTCGGTGGGAAGGTAAATTGATACAGCCACTATGGAGAACAGTATGGAGGTTCCTTAAAAAACTAAAAATAGAATTACCATGTGACCCAGCAATCCCACTACTGGGCATATACCTTGAGAAAACCATAATTCAAAAAGAGTCATGTACCAAGATGTTCATTGCAGCTCTGTTTACAATAGCCAGGACATGGAAGCAGCCTAAGTGTCCATCGACAGACGAATGGATAAAGAAGATGTGGCACATATATACAATGGAATATTACTCAGCCATAAAAAGAAACAAAATTGAGTTATTTGTAGTGAGGTGGTAGGACCTAGAGTCTGTCATACAGAGTGAAGTAAGTCAGAAAGAGAAAAACAAATACCGTATGCTAGCACATATATATGGAATCTAAAAAAAAAAAAAAAAAAAGTTCTACCTAGAGGCAGGACAGGAATAAAGACGCAGATGTAGAGAATGGACTTGAGGACACAGGGAGGGGGAAGGGTAATCTGGGATGAAGTGAGAGAGAGGCATGGACATATATACACTACCAAACGTGAAATAGATAGCTAGTGGGAAGCAGCCGCATAGCACAGGGAGATCAGCTCGGTGTTTTGTGACCACCTAGAGGGGTGGGATAGGGAGGGTGGGAGGGAGACGCAAGAGGGAGGAGATATGGGGCTATATGTATATGTGTAGCTGATTCACTTTGTTATAAACCAGACACTAACACACCATTGTAAAGCAATTATGCTCCAATAAAGATGTTAAAAGGAAAATTTCTACAGGTTTGACAAATGTATAGTGTCACGTATCCACCATTACAATACAATACACAATATTTTCACTACCCTAAAATACCCCTGTGCTTCACCCATTTAACCCCTCCCCCCAACCTCTTAGCAACCACGGATTTTTCAACATCTCTATAGTTTTGTCTTTCCCAGAATATCATATAATTGGAACCCTACAGTATGTAGCCTTTTTAAGCAGGCTTCTTTCACTTAACAGTACGCTAAACAGTATGCTAAACAGAATTCTTTCCATCCATGTCTTTTTGTGACTCAGTAGATCATTTCTTTCTATTGTTGAATAATATTCCGTTGTGTGGATGAACCACAGTCTGTTTATCCATCCTCCTGGGAAAGACACCTTGGTGGCTTCCAGTTTGGGGCAGTTATGAATAAAGTTTCTATCAACATCTATATGCAGGTTTGTGTGGACATACATTTTCAACTCGGTTGGGTAAATACTGAGGATTTTGAGGGATCCTATGGCAAGACTATGTTTAACTTTGTAAGAAACTGTCAAACTGTCTTCTTAAGTGGCTGTGCCCGTTTGCATTCTGACCAGCAACACGTGAGAGTTCCCGTTGTTCTGCACCCTCACCAGCAATCAGGTGTTGGATTTTAGGCAACCCAGTGGGTATGTTGGTATCTCATTGTTGTTTTCCTTTGCAAGTCCCTAAGGACACAAGATTTTGAGCACCTTTCATATGTTTATTTACTATGTGTGTATCTTCTTTGATGAGGAGTCACTTCAGATCCTTTTTCTATTTTTTATGGAGATTGTTTGTTTTCCTGTTTTTGAATTTTAAGAGTCCTTTGTTTGTTTTGGATACAAGTCCTTTAGCAGATATGTGTTGTGCAAATATTTCCTCCCCATACGTGGATTGTATTTCCATTCTCTTAGCAGTGTCATTTGCAGAACAGAAGTTTTTTATTTTAATAACATCCAATTTGTCACCTTTTTCCTTCACAGAGTATGCTGTGGGTGTTGCGTGTAAAAGTTCATCTCCAAACCCAAAGTCAGGTAGAATTCTTCCCATGTTTTCTTCTAGGAGTTTATAGTTCCCTATTTCAAGTTTAGGTTTATGATCTATTTCCCTTTTATTTCTGAAGAATTTTTTTTCTAGTTATTGGGTTTAGGGATTGACAGTTCTTTTCTTCCAGAACTTGAAAAATGTGCCACTTCCCCCTGACCTTCATGAGAAATCTGCGTTCATCTGGACTGGGGTTCCCCTGAATACAGTATGTCACTGCTTTCTGGTTGATCTCAGGAATTCTTTGTCTTTAGTTTTCAGAAGTTTGATTATGATGTTTCTTGGCATGGATTTCTTTGGGTTCATTCTATTCGGATTCACTCAGCTCCTGAATCTACAGGTTGATGCCTTTTGCCAAATTATAGGAATTATCAGCCATTCTTTCTTTAAATCTTTTTTCAGCCCTACCTCTTTGTCCTCTCCTTCCGGGACTGCAGTGACATGAGTGTTAGAACCTTTGTAAGAGTCTTACATTGTGGAGTTTCTGTTTATTTATTTGACTTTTTTTTTTTTTCAGTCTATTTTCTCTCTGTGTCTCAGGCTGGTCCTTCTTTGATTCTGCTGACCTCTTTGAGTTCACGGCTTCCTTCCTTAGTTATCTCCAATCCACCCTTGAGTCCATTCAGTGATTTTTCAATCTCAGTTATTGTATTTTGTTTAGTTGCAAAACTTCCCCTTGGCGTTATTTTGTATCTTCTACTTCTTTGCTGAGATTTTCTGTTTTTTTCGTTTGTTTGGAGTGTGTTCACAATGGCTGTAGAAACGTTTTTGTGATTGCTGCTCTATAACCCTTGTCAGATAATTTCGACATCTGATTCCTCTCAATGTTGGCATCCGTTGATCATTGTTTCCCTTTCAGGCTGTGATCGCCTGCTTGCTACGATGAGTGATGCTTTATTGTATCCAGGTTATTTGGGGTATTATAGAATGAGAGTCTGGACCCTATTTAATCTCTGTTTAGGTCTGTTTGTTTAGGTGTCGTGTGCACGCCTGGTTGGGGGTGGATGTTCAGCTTCCTGCCTGATGCCTTGAACACCACCTGCGCTAAAGTGGTTCTCTGACTCTCACCCCCTTGTTACCATAAGGTGAGACTGGAAGTTCGGTTTCCCCCCCAACCCTACTGATACCTCCTTGCCAAAAGTGTAGCACTACTGTGCGAACTGGCTGCTCGCCACTGGGTGGAGGTTGGGGTTCGGCTGCCCATTGGTCCCCACTGGCACCAACTGGGGGGAAGTCAAATTCCAAGTGCCACCATGTCACACTGCCTCCGGGATTCTGAGTCAGGGGGAATGTTCATCTCTCAGTTGGACCCCACCAGCTCTGTTATGGGAGGAGTGCCTTCACTGAGTGCTTGGGCTGGTGCTGTATCTCGCTGCTGCTCGGGTAGCGGGTGGTTCCTTGCTGACTCCCCCGGCAGGGAGACAGCTTTCTCATTGGCGTTTGTCTCCACTAAGGCAGGTATCTTCAAAAAGGGTTTCTGCTCTGCTAAGCTGCCCTTTTCCCTTTGGCTACAGGCAGCAGGCTCTTCTTGAGGACTTTTTGTCCATGCCTCAGCATCCAGTGAGGGTTGTACCAGTGCAGGATGGATGGAAGGCAGAGAGAAAGCCCAGGGACCCTGTGCCACGTGTGCCTAAGTCCTAAGTCCCCTTGGCCATCCTTCAGAATCTCCCCAAGTTTGCTACGTTATGTCCAGGTTTTTTATTTATTTTTTTAATTGTAAAGGGGAATAAGGAAGAAGGGGGCTACTCCATCTTGGATGGAACTGGAAATTTCCATTTTAACTGCCCCCCCAACCCTTTTAGAAGGAAACAGAGTTCTGAGGTTCCCCAAATAGCCCAGTGAACCCTCTCAGGGACCACAATCCTTGGTGTGGCAAACACTCGAGAGGTCCCTGCAAAGAGAAGTTTTACCTTTATAACTGTCAAAACAATTTTTAAAATTGTTATTAAAAGGAATACATGCATTCAAACTATTCTCATAGAATGTGTAAGCTCCTGAAACTCTGAGCCCAGACCTAGAAAACTCGGTCTGGGTTGAGGAGGGAAAAGTGGACTCCGGTGCATGTTCCTCTGCCCCTTGCCAGGTCTCCACGGCTGCTGTCCTCCTGCATCTGACCCTCCTTCCACTTCTAATTCTTGATTCTTAGCTCTTCTCAATGTGGCAAAGAAATGACGCAGGCCCGGGTTCAGTTCCTGCCCCTGCCACTCCCTAGCTGAGTCCCAATAGTGCTGCAAAAGTGGGATAACATTTATACAGACCTTATGGGGTAGCTGTGATGATTCAATTAAATAGTGCAGGTAAAGATGAGGATTCAAGGGTGAACAGTAGGTTCCCAATAAACATTTGTTAAATGGATGAAAAGAGAGTCTGGCACAGCGGCTGGCATGTTGACGTCGATTCTTAACATAATACGGTGTCTCTGCCTGGATGTGTCCTTCTCATCCTTCTGGGCTCTTCTCCAGGAGCCATTCCTTGACTGCCCCCAGGACACAGGGACCCCTTCCTCAATCCCTTACTGCCTGCTATCGGCTCTATGGTGGCCCGTGTCACTCTGCACTCCGGTTGCCTCGTCTGGTCTTGGTGCCGCTGGAGACTGGGCCCTCCTTGAAGGGTTCATTTCTTGCTGTACCTATGGGATCTGTGAACACCATAGCATCACTGGGGGCAGCAGGGAGGCAGAAGGGAAGAATCCTAAGGCTTGTGCCTTAAGGAGCATCACTGATGAGTGGGTGTGAGCGGAGCGAGAGCTGACTAGGAGGACTGAGATGGGACAGCTGCCAGATGCCAGGGAAGGAGAAATTGTTAGGAAAGAAAGGGAGACATTGGATCTGGTGACACGGATGCTGTTGGTGACCCTGCTGGCGTTGTGTGGTTGGCTTGGGGGTGGGGGGTGGGGCTAAATGAACACTGCTCCTGGTGTAAGGTGCTCCCTGGCTCTGTCCATGGCCCAGCACAAGTGATCCTTCAGGAGATGCGCCCAAAGAAGCAAAGCCTAGACCCTTCCTCCCCTGCACAATGCTCTTTCTTTTCCAGAAACATCCACAAAACCCACAGTGTATCTAACAATCATAGCAACTGTTGCCACCATCATCACCAGAGCCACAACACCTGCTTACATTCAATGAAGCATCCCCATCCCTTATTGGAGACAAGCTCGGGTACTTCTTCCCCACCCCATGGTACAGAGGAAGAGACTGAAGGCCAGAGTGCAGACCACCATCCAAGCTCAGCTCTGCCTGCATCCAGCACCCACCGTCACCCCAAGTCACTTCACTGGGAGTGGAGATTCACGGGAGCCAGCCACAGTGGACCTTGGGATTTGGGAGGGGGATGGCCGGGTCTGGGGTGACTCCCGATTCTGTGCTGTGAGAAGGGGAAGCAGGCAGCGGCTGGCTTTACAGCTGAAACGTCTTCCAACTGCAACCCCAGAAGTGACTCAAGACCGACGCTCACTCATTTGGAGAGAGCCTTTGCCCTGCAGGCTTCCTATGGAGAGCGGGGCACGATGCTCTCCCTGGGAAACGTGTGGTGAGAGCAGATACCCGCCACCTCCCTCTCCTCAAGCCCAATGGAGAAGGAACAGAGCACCTTGTGCAGCCCGTCCAGGAGTCCCCATCCCCGAAGGGAGCGACCTGGCCTCCGTGAGATCACAGACACCCACCAGCCCTCTTGCTGTGTCAGGGCGCTTAGCAAGTCCTGCAGGTCGCCCTGGACTGTGCCCACACTTCAACCAATTTGGTAAACGTATTGAGCAACTACTGCATACCCGGTGTATTAGTTTCCTACTGCCACTGTACCAAATTACCACACCTTCGTGATTCTAAACAGTACACATTTATTATCCCACAGTTCTGGAGGTCAGAAGTCTGGAGGTTTTATGGGGCTAAAATTGACATGTCGGGAGGCTGTATTCCTTCTGGAAGCTCCAGGAGAGGATCTCTTTCCAGCTCCTAGAGGCCACCTCCATGCCTCAGCTCAAGTCCCCATCACGCTGACCTCGGCTTTCACGGTCACATCTCCTCTGACTCTGACCCTTCCGCTGCCCTCTTACAAGGACCCTTGTGATGACACTGGGCCACCAGGATGATCCCAGATCACATCCCCATCTCAAAATCCTGGACTAAATCACACCTGCAAATCACACCTCCCTTTGCCATGCAGATTCGCAGGTGATGGGTACTTTGCCATGCAGAGTCGCAGGTGATGGGTATATTAGGATGTGGACACTTGGGAGCTGTCATTCTATTCTGCCGACCACACCTGGCTCCCTGCTCAGCACCTCATGTAACCTGGCTCTCACAGGGCATCGTGGAGCTGGGCACCCAGTTCAAGAGGCAGAGAACTACCAGCTCTATCTGGGGCCTTCCAGCAGAGATGTGAAGTAGACCCTCTGGCAAACACCCTGTGTGTGTTCGGGGTGGGTCCAGGCATGGAGCCAAGATTCCGATGGGATCTTGAGGCACCTGAGGTGTCCACACGCCTAAGAGCTTCACCATCACCTGCCTGAAGGCTTGAAAATGTGGCTGGAGCTCCCCTTCACCCCTGCCCGAATCCCCGCCGGCCCCTGCACTTTCATAGCGCGTGCTGACTCCAGGCCCGAGTAATTACTATGTGAGGTTACAAGCTTCCTGTCGCTGTAAAATTTAACAAGTTGGAGTGCACTAATAAAAAGGGAACACTTCCCGCACAGCTGTGCACACTCGGAGCCGCGAGCCTGCGTCCAGGGACGCAAACCCCATCCCCGCCAGGCTTTCGGTTCGGGAGGGTTCCGGGAACCCCGGGCACAGGACATCTTACACGGAGGCCGGGGAGGGGCGGGGCTTTCCCGAGCTCCAGGCTGGGAGACCCTTCTGGAACACTGTTTGACATCACTTTTTCCAAACGTCGGTGGGCCCTGCGGAGGCCAGAGGCTAGCAGCATCCTGGGCTGGGGCGGTGGTTGGGGGGTGCGGGTAGGGAGTGGTGGGGGGTGGGGCTGCCTTTGGAAAAGGCCACTTAGAAATACCGAGACCGTGTTGCTGGCCCTGTGAGCCCGCAGGGCGGGGTGTCGAGGTGCCAGCCAGCACAGGGGCGGCCGAAGTGTGTCCGGGTGAGGGCTTTCTGGGGACAGGAGCGGGGGGGAGGGGCTCCTCCATCGCTTGGCGCCCGCCGCCCACGGCTCCCCTTTGTGGGAGAGGTTCTGGCTTCTGCGCGCCCATGGTCGTGGGGCTGGCGTCTCACATCATTCGCTCGGGCGGTCCTGCCTGTATTTCTCCGCAGGCCCTCCTACAGGCCCTGTACACAGGTGGCTCACTGCTTGTCTCTCTATTTTTTTTTTTTTTTAAAGAAAGAAGAGGAAAATGTTGGGGTTTTTTCCCCTACAAAAAGCACAAGGCTTGGGAGAGTGAGGAAGGGCAGGTGTGGAGATGCCAGCTTTGGGCCCTGGCCTGTCCTTTGCTCGGACTCCCTGGCCACCATGCTCTTACCCCCAGTCACCACCGGGGTCTCAGGGCCCATCCCTTCCTGGGTCACACTGTGTCCACTGTACAGGCGAGACACTGGGTGCTCCCCTAGTCGGCCACCTCCCCCCTCACAGCAGGGAAGACTTGGGTCCAGAGTGGGTGAATGACTGACCCAGAGTCACAGAGCAGAGCAGGCCCAGGATGGAAGCATCCAGGACATGTGCGGGGCGGGAAGGATTATGCTCGGCTAAAGACAGGCCTGAGACTCGCTTCTAACCAGTAGAACACGGCAAACGGACAAGATTTTGCAGATGTAATTGAGGCCCCAAATCAGTTGATTCTGAGTTCATCGAAAGACATACAGTAAGTCCCCTACATACGAACGAGTTCCAATCTGAGAGCGCGTTTGTAAGTCCAATTTGTTCATAAGTGCAACAGAGTTAGCCTAGGTACCCAACTACACAATCGGCTATATAGTACTGTACTGTAATAGGTTTATAATACTTTCCACACAAATAGTACCTAAAAAACAAGCAAACACAAAAAATAAAACCTTTTTAATCTACAGTACAGTACCCTGAAAAGTACAGTAGTAAAGTACAACAGCTGGCATATGGGGGCTGGCATCGAGTGAACAGGCAAGAAGAGTTACTGACTGGAGGAGGGAGAGGTGGTGGGAGATGGTAGAGCTGAAGGATCGTCAGCAATAGGAGAAGGAGGGCAAGCTGCGATTCCACTCACGCCTGACGCTGACGGCACAGGTTCTGGTTCCTTGCTGGATTCAGTTCTATCTACCCCCTTGAAAATAATGATCCAGTGATGTCTGGGTAGTAGCCCTTTTTTTCTCATCATAGCACTGGCTTACATTCTGAACAGCTGCTGCAACCCTCGTGTACCGTTCTGTGTTTGGGTCCTGTGCCTCAAAAACTAACTGTGCCTCTTCAAATAAAGAAACCCCCCTTGCCATTTCCTGCATTGTGAATCTCTTCAGTTCTTCAGTTACTTCTTCTTCCTCTTATCGCTCTTCATCCTTTCTCTGGGCATGTTCACATCTCTGAAAGTTCAAAACTTGAAGGTTCGTATGTAGGGGACTTAACTGTGTTACACTTGGTGGGTCAGACTTAAGCAGGCGAAAGCCCTAAAAAGAGGGACTGGGTCCTCCCTGAGGTCAGAGAATCTCCTTCTGGCCTTGAAAACAAGCCACCATGAGTCCCAGAGCTGCGAGGAAGTGAAATCTTCCAACAACCTGAATGAGTTTGGAAACAGATACCCCCCTCCCCAGTTGAGCCTCTAGATGAGAACACGGCCCCCTGATTGCAGCCTTGTGAGATCCAGGCAGAGGACTCAGCTCAGCCATCCTGGGCTTCTGCTCCCTGGAAACTGTGAGAAAAGAAATGTGTGTTGTTTTAAGCCACTTGGTTATGATAACTTATTACACAGCATCGGTAGCTGACACGAGAGGAGAGAGCCAGCATTTCCTCCAGGGCATCGCTTTTGGAGCCAAGTCTGCTCAGTCACTCACCAGCAAGGCGACCTCAACATTGTCATCTGTGAAATGGAGTCACGGGGCCTGATTTTCCTGCATTTCCTCCCATACCTGCACCCGCCCCTTGGGCCAGGAACCCCGGTCACACAGGGTGTGCGGAGGATCCTCACGAGAGCTCTAGGACAGCACGGGGCAACATCTCACTCCCCCGAGGCCCAGGCCGTCCCTGGACACCTGCACATCAGAAGGCACCCCACCGCCCTTACCTGATGTTCAGGCCCCCAGCCTGGCCCTCCTGGACACACCTGACCCAGGCCGCTGCGTGTGCAGTGCCACGCCGAGCCCTGGAGGGTCCCACACAGGGAAGCCACGGGCCTGCCTGGGTCAAAGGCCTCTTGGTGCCCCGAGCCTGTACTCACCAGGCACTTAGGAGACCCAGGCAGATCACGGTGGGCGGGGTGATGGCCACGCCTGGGGGCACTTCCCCGTCCATTACACAGGGAGTCACTCGGCCAGGCAGCACTTTGGAGGACCAGATCTGTACGTGGCAGTGGGCTGGGCACCAGACAGGAGGGGAAGACGTAAACACAGCTGGAGCAGATGCGCTGGGCTCACTGCTCTGCATCTCCTTGGATCTAACATTTCAGAGCGTGCCAGGAGGTCTTCCAGCTGCCAGCAGCTGCGTCTCTGCCTGAGGACTTTCTTTGAAGCTGCAAACGTTGGCTCTACTCATGCATGGCTGGGCCGAAATACTGGGGGGTTAACATCCTCCGGAGCAGCTCAGGAGCTGATGTGCAAGTCTGCCAGCTCCCTGCCCCCACGTGCTCTCCACTGGCTCACGGAGACCCCAGGGGGACTGCGCCCCAGTTACCCTATGGGGAACCTGCTTGGAAATGCAGCCTGCGCCCTCTCTTCGTGTTTCAAGGATCACCTTCCAAATAAACCGATGGCATTGGCACCTTGTCCAGAACCTGCTTCTGAGGAACCCAAACTAAGACAATAATTAGGAAATGCCCCTGCCCTCAGGAGGCTCACCACTTGGTAGAAGCGACTGATCATTGCCACTGAACACCAGGGGGCAGGTACAAAGCCCCTGAGCGGCTGTAGAGACCCGATGCCTGCCCAGCTCCCGGTGCTGTAACTGGAGTCCCAGTCTGACATCCCGGGGCCTCCGAGGATGTTGTTAGCAGGCACAGAGAAGGGAAGAGTGGCGTTTCCTGGAAAACAGGCTGGCCTGCCAGAGCACTGATCACAGGAAAAATGACAATCATTCCAGCCAACCTTCGATCGTTGATTGGGGTAAACACAGTGGGATTAAAAGAAACCACCAGAATTCCAGCTCATTAGAGCTAAAACGTTTCTCAGCTTGGAACATCATTTTGTCAGGTCCCTCCAGACCCAGCCAGCCGGTGGAAAATCCGGCTAATTTAAAAATGAGTGTGGGAGCCTGCTCTGTCCCAGGCCCTGCAGGTCACAGATCTGGCTGGAGGGACGGCGGGCCCCGGGCTGGCCTGCGCCAGCCTGTGACAGCTATGATCTCACCGAGTCCTCCCCACTCCCTGCAAGACCGGGGTGATCACCCACTGAGAGACATCAAGGGGTCGCCCAGAGAGGGCTGGGGGCCAACTTGGTCCCCCGGAGATGGGCTCGACCCCCACGTGCGAATCAGCTCTCCGTACTCATCCTCTCTGGGTCGTAATAGAGGGACAGTTCCACATACAAGCTTCCCATGTGGGAAGGGCTCCCCAAACTTTTCTGTAAAGGCCCAGAGAGTAAAATTTTAGGTTTTGCAAGCTGCGTATGGTCTCTGTTGCATATTCCTCTTCATTGATTTTCTATAATCCTTCACAAATATCAAACCACTCTTAACTTACAGGCCATGCAAAAAATAGATCTCAGGCAGAATCTGGCCACGGGGCTATAGTTTTCCAACCACTGGCCCCAGGGATACAGATGTCCATGTGGCACCGATTCTCCACTTCCGCCTCTCAGAGACTCTTATGCATCCTTCACAACCCAGCCCAAATGACCCCTTCTGCACGAGCAAGTCTTTCCCAGCTTCTCTCCTCCAGGCACCTACACCCTGGAACAGCCCTCTGGCCCAGCAGGGCTTCGGGCGGTGATGACACCGCTCAGCTGTCATCCAGATCCATCCTGCTCTCCAGTACCTGCACGGGGCATCATCCAGGCACCAGGGCGAGAAGGGTGCGCTCGGTGGCAACACGGCTTGGTTTCGAAGTCACAGGTTTCCAAAGTGACCCGGTGCGGGGAAGCCAGCTCACACCTGAGTGATCGTTAGAGGTACAGACCCTGGGTTCTGAGAAACAAGGACGGAACGAGGTGGACTGCACTGACTCAGGAATGAGTTGCTTCCAGAAAAGAGGCAGGGAGGAAGGGCCCTAGCAGCCAAGACCAGGCAGGGCTGGGCTGGGGCTGGAGAAAGGCATTCTCAGGAGCGAACAACACAGACAAAGTCCTGAGGTGGGAAATTCGCAGTGCGGTTTGGGAAGCAGTGAGCGATGGGGTTTGGACGTCCCTGTGGGTTCCAAGCTTTCCACAAAGACCAGGATTCGTGTCTGTGCTCTTCCCTTAGCTCCCAGCACGGTACTGAGCCCTGTTGCAGCTTAGCACACACGATGGAGGAGCTGAGTGCAGGGCGTGGAGAGGGAGCGGATCTGTGCGTGCTTGGAGACGGAGCAGCTGGGGTGGCGTGGTGCTGGCATCCTTGCCCGCAGTGTCTGGGCACCAAGGGCTCTGATGGGCGAGGCCGCTTTGGGCAGGAGAGGCTGATGGGTAAGAAGGCCAGGCGGGCCCTGTGGAGGGTGGAGAACAGTGTGGAGATTGCTGGGGAGGTGCTGGTGGGAGATGGTGGTGGCCGTGAGGACCATGGTGGGGTATAGGATGGAGAACTGGGTTCGTAAGTCAGGCCGGATGGGGTGTGAGAAGCAGGAGGTCTCCCCCGAGGCTGGAGTCCAGACCCCACAGTCAGCGTGGTGGCGCCTTGATGAAGCCAGAGAACCTGAGGGCGCCTGAGTGTCTGGAGCCCGACCAGACACATTCAGCCCTTGGTCCGACTCCCTCTGAGGAGAGGTAAAGGCCAAAGACTTCCAGGCACACGTAGAGGGGAGGGGCAGAGGCCCAAACCCAGACTAAGCCCAGAACCTTCCACCATGCTGAGTCTGAGGAGCCGCCATCTCATCTCACTGGTGACTTTGGCTCGACCTTCCCATCTAGCCCCGTTCAGGTCAGAACCCTCCTGTGGGCTGTGCCGGGCTCTAGGCTGGGGATGGGGTGATTTCACGCTTAGCCCCCTCTTCCCTCCCCTCCTGCCTCGTCAGCTTCAAAGGCCTCCCCTCCGCAGGCAGAGCTCACAGGCTCGGAATTCCAGTGCAGCCCCTCCAGGGCCGTGTGCAGCAGGCATTCCTCGTGTGCCAAACCAGGATGGAAAACATACTCTTACAGCTTAATGTAAAGCATGTGTTCCCAGCTGTACGGGAGCAGGGGCCTCAGAAGAGGCCAGTGACCCCCAGCTTGGCCCCAGCTGCAGCGGCTCACGGGGTTCTGTCCCAGCCACGCCAGGGCCATGGGGAGGTCCCCACCCGCACCGGCCTAGCCAGCAGGGCCTCAGACTGACCTGACTCAGAGATGAGGTCTGGGGTCCCAGGGAGGGCCCAGGCTTCGAACCCGCCAGCATCTCTCCAGGGCCTCAAGAAAAGGTCCAAGCCCCCGAGACTGGGCCTCAAGCCTGTCTCCAAGGAGCCTCTTTATAGCCTTGCCAGCTGCCTCGCTTGAAAAAATCACATACTCTCTCTGGGTCAGCAGAATAAGGGACCCCAAAGACGTCTGTGTCCTAACCCTTGGAACCTATGAATGTGACCTTACATGGCAAAGGGACTTTGAAAATGTGATTAAGGACCTCAAGAAGGGGGGGGGGATGATCTTAGACTCTCCAGGTGGGCTCCGTGTCACCCCAGGGTCCAGATACTGGAAGGGCGAGGGAGGCAGGAGGGGCAGAGTTTGAGAAGACACGACATTGAATTTGAAGCTCAGGCAGCCTCTGCAAGCTGGGAAGGGCAAGGGACGGACCCCCCCAGAGACTCCAGAAAGAGCCAGCGCTGCTGACATCTTCATTCTCACTCCACGGGGGACCGCTGACCCCCAGAACCATCAGATGATAAATCTGTGTTGTTTCAAGTCGCTATTCGTGCTGATGTGTCACAGCAGCGATAGGGAACTCATACATCCTCCCATCTGTCTGCCCACCGTGCCTGCGCTGGGGCCCCTCCAGCCTTCGTACCAGCTGCTCTATCCAGCCTGGGCTCCCCAATGCACAGGCTCTGCTCCAGTGGGCAAGTCCTCAGTGGGCAAGTCCAGTCTCACTGGTGAGCCAAGTGGCTTAGACACTCCTCTTCTCCCACCATCACCTTCTCAGCTCTGTCCAACTCGCTTGCTGAGTGCCGGGACTGGGACACCTCCTATGACAGGGAGCTCATCACCTCTCAAGACAGCCCAACCCACCTCATCCTCCCAGGACCGTGCAGCCTGTTCCTGCTTACGGGCCCAGGCTGAAGAGGTGAGTGGGGCTGAAACCCAGCCCAATATGGCCATGGAGGGAAGGGGGTCAATTCTCAGGCTCTGGTTTTCCTAGTTAAGTCTCCAACTCACATCTTCCCCAGATAGAGTCCTCCTGCCTTGTCATAGGATTGCCAGATTTAGCAAATAAGAAAACGGACATGCCATTAAATTAAAATTTCAGATTAACCATAGGTACTTTTTTTTAGTACAAATATGTCCCAAATGCTGCATGGATATACTCTACTGAAAAACCCCTTGTTGGTTATTTGATGTTCAAATCTAACTGGGCATCTGTATCTCATCTGGCAGCCCCACACCGTCATTCCTCCAGAGCGCAGCGCACAGGGCGCCGTTCACCACGGCCCACCCAGAACCGGAGCCATAAGGGCACAGGCTAGGAAGTGGGAAGACTTATCGGTCTCAGAGCCGCCTCTTCGTGGGATGCCTGGGGGTTCCCCCAGGGTGGCTTTGGTCTCCATATTTAGTGAGGGTATATGAAGTCAAGTCCTGGGGTCACGACACCTGGTGTGGGGGCAGCGGCCTGCTCATCGCTCTGCAGCGATTCTGCCATGGCCTCCGGCCACTTCCTTCTCTTCTGGGTTCCAGATGCTGACTCTCAACGGGTGGGGCGGGGGGGGACTGGACTCAAACCCTCCTTGACCGTCTGTGGGATTGCAGTGACCCCTATCTATTTAGACAGACCAGGGAGACCAGCAAACTGCACAAGACCCCCACCCTGCCCACCCACACCTCCGCCCCCAGGCTGTCTACCCCTACACTGCTCCCAGAGCTGTAGTCCATTGTGACCACTACAGGGTCAGCTGGAGAGTTCGGGAGGGCAGCTGGGGAGGACTCTGGGAGGGGAAAGTGGATGGAAGCTCCCTTACTGTCCCCCATTCATCCTGGTCCCACCCTTGTCAGAGTTCAAAGGGCCTTCTTGTATGGAAGCACCACCAGCCAGCACATGTCTCCCCCTGGCTGGGAGCCCTCAGGACATCACATCTCCAGGCCAAAAGTCAGGCCCGTGCCCTGCCGGGCTGTCCTGCCGAGGAAGATACTCCAGACCCTGAGCAAAGCAGCAGGGGCTTCAGGCAAACCCCACCTGCTATAGGCCTCAGTTTCCCCATTTGTAACTCCAGGACTGAACCCAAGAGAGCCCTTGATGACCAGACAGTGTCCAAAAAACGCCCACACCCACTGAGAGGCAGGCCTCCGGTATTAGCTGTCTATGCTGCGTAACAAACAGCCCGAGCCTTAGAGGCTGGAAACAACAAACATTTGTCATCCTCACAGGCTCTGAGGGTCAGGAGCGTTGCCGTGGCTTAGCTCCCTGCCTTGGTCTCGAGGTCTCCTGTGACACCACAGCTGTGGTCAGCTGGGGCTGCCATCTCATCAGAAGGTTCACCTGCTGTGGGAAGTGTCCACCTGCAGCCTCACTCAATCACATAGCTGTGGGCATCCTCAGTCCCTGGCCACATGGTCTCTCCACGGGGCTGCCGCATTGCACTCAGCTTCCTTCCTCTGGAGCACGCTATCGGAGAGAGAGAGCAAGTGACATCTCCCAAGACGGAAGCCACAGTTTCTTCAAACCTAATCTTAGGAGTGACATCCCACCCCTGTGCTATTTTCTGTGCATTCTAAGCAAGTCAGTAAGACCAGCTCGCACTTGAGGGAAGAGGATGACATGGGGTATAAATACAAGAGAGTGGGGTCAGCGGGGGCCACCTTACAGGCTGCTCCCCTCACCTCCCAGTGAAGTTAAGAGAGTATTGGTGCAGAGGTGGGGCCTGACATTCAAACCCTTTCATAGAGGAGAAACACGCTTTCCCTAGGGAGCAAGGAGGCTCGTGTCTAAAGCACTTGAGGGGTGAGTGGGGCCCTGGGGGGGGAGCCCTTGGAATCCTCAGCTCCATCTCTCCCGCCTCCCCCTCCCTCCTCTCCCTTCTGCCTCCCACCTCTCTTCTCTCTCTTTCTCCCTTTCTCTCCCTCTCCCTTATTCTTCAATCCTTCCAGCTCTTTCTTCCTCTTCTCCACCCACTGACCCTCTCTTTCACTCCCTTAACTAGCAGCCCCCCAGTAAGTCTCAGCTACCGCCCACCCTTCAGGAGGAGCTGCCCCCTGCCTCCCATCCCACCTCGAAGGAGCCTTGAAGCAGGTGGGCCCTGGCCAGCCGGCAGGATCCAGCCACAGGGGAGCCCACGTGCTGCACCTGGGGGTCAGGGCGTTACCCTGTTTTTATGGCGTCCAAAATGTGCGCTTTAAAGATGGATAAGGAGTGATTTGGGCGGGATGTGTCCTGGTGACACAGAGAGAAAGAATGTCACTGAATGGAATGCTAGATCCCTACAAGGCGGAATTGCTGGGTCCGAGGGGGCCGTGCATTTCACATCATGGAACATTCTGCCAAAGCCCCCTCCCCCAATGCCGTCCCAGGGCACGGGTTGTGCTCGCGTCTGCACGCGCCGTTCTCCAAACCCTGTTAGCCCTGCATGTTGGGCCACTGTCACGGGCAAAAAACCCTCCAAAAAATCTCACTGTTTCTTTCTTTTTTTTTTTTGTTTTTGCGGTACGCGGGCCTCTCACTGTTGTGGCCTCTCCCGTTGCGGAGCACAGGCTCCGGACGCGCAGGCTCAGCGGCCATGGCTCACGGGCCCAGCCGTGGGATCTTCCTGGAGCGAGGCACGAGCCCGTGTCCCCTGCATCGGCAGGCGGACCCTCAACCACTGCGCCACCGGGGAAGCCCTCGCTGTTTCATTTTGTACTTTAAATTTCCCTGGTTGAGGAGCTCTTCAGACATTTATTTCTGTTTTGCTCCTCTTCTGTGAATTGCCTATTCAGAGCCTCTGTCCATGTTTCTATCGAGAGCTATTTCTAGTCACTTTGTAGGAGACATAGTTTACTGAGTATCGCCCTCTGTCTATCAGAAACGTTGCAAATCTTTCCTCCGGTCTGCCATTCATCTGTTAAGTTTAGTCTGCGTGTGAGTCTCCAGTACTCAGAGGTCTCGTGATTCTCCTTTATGGCTTCTGGGCTTTTCGTTTTGGGTGGGAAGGCTCTCCCCCACCTCGGAGCCTAGCATTTTCCCTCTCTTTTCTGATGCTCTGTTATGTGGAATTTGTAACATCTTCAGTGCATTTAGGACATTTGTTTGGTATGAAGTAAGGGACGAACCGTCGTAGGTTTTTGCCAGCTGGGTCACTGTGGCCCCCTTGCTCCTCCAGCACTGGTCAGGAGCTCTGGGGTCCTCGCAGGAGCTGCAGGCCCTGGACCAGGAGGAAAGGCTGATGCACAGGAGGAAGACCGCACGCTGGGCCTTCCCAGTCACTGACCCTCAATGAGGGTGTGGTGCAAAGAAGCTTCCTTGGGAACCGCACGCCTGAGGCCCCTGGTCTGTGCCCTACCTGAGCAGCGGGACCCATGTCGGGGCCGAGCAGAGCTGTAAGGTTCTCCGCAGCTCCAGAGCAGCCTCTAGTGCCTCCTTGCCTTACTGGGCCATGCCGATCTCCAGGGGTGCTGGGTGCGTCCACAGGTGCCCTGGCTCCCTCTGCTCTCCCCACTCTCGTCCTGTACCAGCTGTAAAGAGAACGGGTGGTCCCTGCTCAGCTGCAGGGGCTGCCAGAGATTTTCACTTGGGTCATAGCCAGCAGGGTCTACAAGGTGAGGAAACCAGTTCTGAGGTTCCCTCGAGGAAACCAGGGAGGCTGCTGGGGCTGCGAGAACCTACCTAGGCACTTCCCGAGCCTCTTCTAAGGGTAGAAAGAGCGTTTCCGACTTTTTCTTCTTTCCTCCGAGGCCAGATGCAGAGACAGAGACGGTAGAAAGATGATTATCAGAGCTGTGACCGTGGGCACGTCTGCAGGCTGAGCCCCAGGCAAGCTCTTCGCCTTATCACCAGTCCACACGACAGCCCTGCAAAGCAGACCACATGATCCCTACTTTACAGAGGATAGCACAGAGGCTCAGAGAGGTTAAGTAACCTTCGAAGAGCCACACAGCATGCAGGAAAACTGAAGTCGCCTGAGGTGGTGCTGGGATGGCCGTGCTGGAGCACAGCAGCTGAGTGCCCGGCGGGGCTGGCACAGAGGAGGCACTCAACACACTTAGCTGCCCTCCCCCTCCCTCCCTCCCTTCTCTCTGTTTCCTTTTTTCTTTCCTAGGAGATTCCGTCACCACCCGAAATCCATGATGACTATGACAAGCAAACTCCCACTTTGAGACAGGATACGTTAAAATAGGGGAAGAAACAGGAATTCAGCAACTGAGTGGCAAGGACCATTCATTCAAGAACTTGTTCCAAAAACATCCCCCTGGGTGGCAGGCCCTTACAGGGTACCCCCAATAGTTCCCACCCCTAAATAGCTCCCTATCCAACCAGAGGTTCACGCTGAACCAGGAGGGGATGGAGTGGGCAAAGTTTCCACCCACAGGATGGCTCTCAGGAGGAAGGGAAATCCAGAGGGGTTCCCTGGAGGAGGGGGTGTCTCGTCAAGGATTTGAGGTGTTAGCAATGCGAGGGGGTGGTGGGGAGTGGCATTGCGGGGCCTGTCCCAGACGTGGGGAGGAAAGATGTTCTGTTTCCCGGGGCGCAGAGATAAGGGACATAACGTTTTCAAAGCTTGCTGAACGAACCACAAAAAAAGTACACAGCACGATGTACGATTCCATGTATAAAAATGCAATAACTGGTAAAAAAAAAAACAAAAAACATAGAAATCAGGTTAATGATCACCCCCGGGGTCAGGGAGCTTCTGGCCTGAAGAGAGGTGTGGTGGCGGGTTTCCGGGGGTGGTGACACGATTGCGTTTCTTAATCCGGAGGAGGCTGAAGAGGTGTGCCTGTCACTTTATGAAAATGTCCTCTGTACCCGTAGGATCCGTGTACTTTTCCGCCCACGTATTACACTCCAATAAAGAAGTTAGTGTGTTGCAACTCGAGCTCAGGGAACGGGAGGGTCTGACCATGACTCCGGAGGCAGCGGGCAGATCCAGAAGGGCTCGGAGCGCTGGTAGTTCGTGACCAGAGCTGTGTTTTGGACGATGAATCTGGCAGCGTGTGTGAGACAGATTAGCGGGCGGAGAGGGGCGGGCTGCGGAGTGCAGGTGAGAGGAAATTCACAGCCTCACCCTGGGGAGGACCGCCGTGCACCAGCTGTCTGTGGCTTCATTAAACCCCAGAAAGAGAAGTGAACCAATTTCGCGGCCCCGGTCGGTGCCTTCTCCCAGGATGTGGAGTCGAAGGCTCTGCGACTGAAGGCCAGTAGCAATCCGATTAATTCCCCTGGATAAAGCCTTTAATCTAACACATAACAGCAAATTCTTGTTTTTCCATTAAAAACAATACCTCAGCCCCCACGGTGGCTGCCAGGGCCTTAATGAGATCCCTTTCCCACCCGGGAGGCTGAATTGGACCTTTGTTCCTCGCAGCATGGGGTCCGGAGGATTGCTAGCTTGGTGGTAGGGCCGGTTGGGGGTATTTGCATTGATGGAGAGCAGGGAGGCCGCAGGCAACAGAAGCAGCGCGGGGCTCTCGGCGACCTCAGCTGAACCGAAAGGTGGCCTGACTACTCAGAAGAACGCGCGTGTGTGGAGGTTTGCTAGGGCCAAGGCTGGGCATGGGATGGGGCGGGAATGGCCATGGGCTGGGAGGTCAGAGCCCTGGGGTCTGCCTAATCCACCGACTCACTGAATGACCTTGGGTAAGTCTTGCTTCTCTCTGGCTTCTGTCTCTTGCCACATCTGATGAGACGGTTGGCCTCTTGGGATGACCAGTTACCTATAGAATCCGGCTCCTGGTCGCTAGTCCCCTGGTGCTGAGGAGTGAACAACTGTGGGCAGGAACGTGCTGGTCTCTGCCTTACTTCCAGGGGCAGAAGAGACGGGAGAACAGCCCCTGCACCTGGAAGCAGCTGCGGGAATCTTAACGGTGTTGCACAGGAAGCGCTCTGGCGCCTGTGCTCCCGCAACATGGCGGGTGCAAGACCTGTTCAACTTAGACCCCAACAGAAAGTGACTTGTCACCAAAGGAGGTGGCAGCATAGACGCTGCCTGCCTCCCAGGATAGGCTGAGCAACTCATCCGGGTCTGCCCAGGACTTGCCTGTGTTAGCTCCAAAAGCTCCACCTCCCAGGAAACCCCGTAGTCCCTGGCAAAACAGGGTGGCTGGTCACCCTAATTCTGGATGGCTGGACAGAATGGGACTGTCCTCTAGACTCAGTCTACGGTTGGGGTGCTTGGTGTGGTGGATCTGATGTACCCCTTCTAGGCTGTGGCCCCACCATCCCCATCAAACCTTCTTCTTGTCTCTAGAAATCCCTGTTAACAAGACGCCCTCCAGGAAGAGTCAAGGAGGGGCTTCTGGGCCTCGTGGTTCCACCTGACTTCTGCAGCCAGGCTTTGGAATCCAGAAGGGCCGAACCAGGTGAGTGGCCCTCCTCTAGGACCCTGACCATGCCAGGCTTAATTCGGACTGGACGTGTGCCAGGTACACGCTCGCCAGCTGGGGCCTCAGGGCCCAGCCCACACCACAGGGTTCCCCAAGCTCCAGCAGCTTCTGCTTCTAACAAGGAGCCAGGCCCGTGGTCACTGGGCGGCCGCCAAGCCGGGTCAGAGGGTCTCGGACGTGAGATATCACTTTCGAGGGAGTGTTTTGGTAACTTTTTGCCCAGCCGTAATTTTCTGGGGCTGGAAGTCTCACCCTTGTTAATGAGGTGTCACTGGAGAGGCGTCCAGGACAGGCCTGGACGCCGGGCTGGCAGACAGAGCTCCCAAACAGATTCCACACTGGGCGGTGCAAGTCCAACTTGGACGCCTCCAGTCTGACGCTCGGTAGATGGAGGACGCCACTCGTGGGAAAAGGCAACAAGCAGTGACCTACGAATCCAGAGCAACGGGATACAAACGTTTGTCACTGAGAAAATATGTTTATGCTCATTAGAACAACATTTTTCGGGCTCACGTTAAATAAACATATTGGGTCAAACGTTGCTACGAGTCCAACATTTCCCAAGAAGCGAGGAAGGTATGAAATTGTGGTCAGGAGTTGGCAAGGATGAAAAATCACAGCGGGATTAGCTTCTTGTGCTATAAATTGGAAAATCCAGAGATGTGTGGTACCGCTGTGGAGGCCCAAACTTCTAAATGAAATTTATTATTTCTGTAAAATCTGGAAACAACATCTTCAGGGATAACAAATACAGAGCAAACATGATTTCAGCCTTGATACTTGGTCTCCTTGCAGACGGTTTTCATTAAAAAGGGCTTTATAAAAATGGTAAAAATGTTACAGTTTGCTAAATAAAGTCTGAAATGGCTCTATTGAATAATCTGGTGCATTTTAATCATTTTTTGAAAAGCCTGACACATGAGAAAGAACCTCAGTCTTGGGCACTACCAAAAAAATGAAAAGGGAAAAGAAATATTCTCAGCTCATCTTGGGTTGTTTTGTGCATTTCTTAACTTAAATTTGTCCTCCTCAATGAAAGCTGGTGCCAAGTTGAGTAAGCACCTGAGGCCCAGCACTCCAGGCCTCCAGAGCCCTTGTAGCTGTGATAGGGGCCAAAGGACAGTGGATTTTCTTTGTTCAGTTTTCTCTCAGGCACCAGAATACGAAAGGATAACCACTCTGTTTCCATCTCTTGGCCCTGTGATGCAAAACTGAGGGAGGGACAGGGAAAAGGCAGAAGGAACAGACCAGTTTGAAGCCTCATATGTAGCTCTCAGGCAAAGTCTTTTGCCAAAAAGCGATCTCAAGGGCCTTCCAAGGGGTCCTTAGAAAAGGTCTCAGTTTTGGAGGCAGAAGTTGAATTTGAGAGGCAGCTGTGGGGATTTGTAAGAACACTGGGCTCAGACTACAGAAATCCAGAGCTATCACACCATCTAAGGCCAAAGATTGGATGGATGGGTGGGTGGATGGATGGGTGGATGGATGGGTGGATGGGTGGGTGGATGGGTGGATGGATGGATGGATGGGTGGATGGATGAGTAGGTGATGGATGGGTGGATGGATGGATGGATGGGTGGATGGATGGATGGATGGGTGGATGGATGGGTGGATGGGTGGATGGATGGATGGATGAGTGGACGGATGGGTGGACGGATGGATGGATGGATGGATGGATGGATGGGTGGGTGGATGGATGGGTGGATGGATGGATGGATGG
>NW_020837965.1:24774330-24796486 GCF_003676395.1 Aethalodelphis obliquidens
TGGATGGATGGATGGATGGTTGAGAGGATAGATCAACAAGAGGCTGTCTAGGTGGATGGGTGGATAGATGGATGGATGGATGAGAAGATGGATAGAGGGATGGATGGATGAGCGAATGGATGGATGAGTAGGTGACGGATGGATAGTGGATGAATGATGGATGGATGGGTGGATGGTTGAGGGGATAGATCAACAAGAGGCTGTATAGGTGGATGGATGGATAGATGGGTGGGTGGATGGTTGGATGGATGGATGGACGGATGGATGGATGAGAGTTTGGGTCTTAATTACCTGTCATGGGGGAAGGACGAATGCTCATACTGACAATGTACCTGACGCTTGCCAAGCACTGAGTACAGTATCACACTATCTTGCTCAGTCTCTGTCACAGTGATATCAGTTTTATGTGGGAAGATAAAGACTCAGAGGACAGTGTGCCACAGGCAGCATGACAGCCCTGGCGAGACTGACCTGGGCTTCCAAAGTCTGCGTCCTGCTTTGGGACACTGCAGCATTCTACAAAACTGTCCTCAAACCTGTGATTATTTTTATTGTGAAAGATAATGCCTTTGGTTGGCAGAAGGTTCTAGAACTCAGCTTTCCTAACCTCCGCACTATGAATCTTTCCACGGTCTTTCTGACATCCAGGTCAAAGGACTGGGGGAGATGAGCTTTGATGAGGATCCCGTTGAAGTAGTACTGGGGACATGTTCCAGAACGTTGTGAATTGTACGAGAGAAGGGATAGAGCAGCTGAGGTACCAGGGCCTGGTGCTGGGTGCTGGGTGCTGGGGGAAGGCCCCTAATAGGGGTGGGATCCAGGACATATTGGGTTGGCAGAAGAAGGTAGAGCCAGAAGTGGAAATCCTTGTCTTGGATTTTCTTCAAAAGCGCCTCTGGGTGGGAAGATGTTTGGTCACAGAATACGGTCCAGGAGGCCCAGGGTGCAGTGGGAGCAGTGGGGCTGGAAGCCAGGAGGCCTGCGCCAACCTGACCACATCCTGTCTGCTCGGTGTGCCCTTGGAAAGCTACCTCGCTTCCCTGGGCCTCACTTTCCTGCTGCTTAACAGGGCATCAACTCTGTCTACACCCTGGATCCACCGTGAGGGCAGGTGAGAGCGGATATGCTTTGTCACTGTTGAGCTGTAAGGGACCCCCCCATGCAGACGGGGCCCAGGACCCTCACCAAGCCCTAGAGCTCACCTCTGTGAATCCACCCCCTTCTGCAACCTCCCCGCCATGAGCACAACCGTGGCCTCAGAATCCACCTTCCCCTCCCACATTCCTAACTCTTCTCAGACTCACCAAACTGCTTCTTAGAACCCTGGCAGCTTTGGGGCAGGAAGCAGACAGACCCCAGCTCTCACGAGTTTGGATGAACAGACTCTGGAACAGTCACACCCAGAGATGCTTTGGAAGCACCTGGGGCCCTAGTGGGTATCAGGGCAAAACCTAGAAGGGATGTCACCATCTCTGGCCGGCTTCTCCCTGAAAACAAGGCTGCCGTGTGGTTAAACGTCCTTTGCTTTTTCCCTTCTTATTTTTCATGACGTCACTAAAGATTATTTAACTGCAAAGTAAAACCGTCCTCAAGCTACTAAGTAGGATGTAACTTAGTCCCCAAAAGCAGGGTGGCCTGTGGGTGGGCAGCTTCTACAAGGGCGCCCACCCCTGGAGTTGGGTCACAGCAGGTCGCCAGGAAATGGGACAGTTCCTCTGGGACTGGCTTCCTCCTTCCCCTTCATCTCGTGCAGAGCCAGGGCGATGCTCTCAGTTCATCAAGACGGAGATTCCAGTCTAATCAACACAGATGTAGACCTGCCAAGCCCACCATCCCGCCTGTGCACAGTTGGCCAGTCACCCATACGATGGGGTTCCCTTCCGGCTCTGGGCAGTGTCTTCCCCCAAATGATGGAGGAAACCACTGGGCAGAGCAGGACAGCAAGGGCCTGGTGTCCGGGCCTCTGCCCAGGGTCCCTGCTATATCCTTGAACACGATCATGGATCTATAATTCCTTTCTGTGATTTTATGAAAAGACCCTCTGTCTCCATCTTATTTCCATGGTTGCTCAAGGGGCTCTGTCAGTTCAGTCCCTCACCAAAACCCAGAAATTCTCTGTGTTTGCCTGTCCACTGGCTACGAGTTTGGCAATTCAATCAAAGCAGCAAACAGGGTTGATTCTTGGTGAGCCCCTGCTGGGTCCCAGGACCACTGTTTTCTGGCCCTGATATTCTCAGGCCATCTGTTGTAACGTCTCTTCTGTAATTTGGTTGGGAACCACCAGGAAGTGTTGTCATGCGAACCTCCTGGGATCTGTAGGATGCCTATTTGAAAACTTCAACTTGGTTCTGTGGTCTTAAGACACCTGTCCTGTTCTGAAGGACTCCTTGCCTGGTGCCGTAAGGTGCTCAGACTGGGCAGAACAAGGTTTGATTCCTGCCCAGGAGTTAACTCGCCCGAGAGGGGCTCACAGGAGGCCCCAGGGAGCTGGAAAAGGAAGCGCAATTTCTGGCAGGGGTGGGGGAAGCCAAGAGGGAGTGGGGACCCGCTTCCTGGAGGAGATGATCTTTGAGTCGGGCCTCCAGGGGATGGGAGGGGCTCCATCCGTGTCTAAACTCACCTGGTAAACACATCTGGGCAGCCATATATTCACTGAGGGGGACCAGCCAGGCAGCTGCAGCAGCTGCCTGTAGCTGTGGAGGCAGTGTTCACACAGGGCCAGCTCACTCATTCCCGGGGCTATAAGAGCCGAGGCAGAGGGCAGAATTCCAGTAAACACCACCATGCTCTGTGCTTTCTTCTCAAGAGGAAGCCTCCGGAGGGTGATTCAGACAGGCCGACCCCAGGAGTCTGGGACACAACTTCACTAGAACGTCATTGAAAAGTGGCTCTCGTTCATCTGTTATTCGTTATCACAAATCACTCCCCGTTCTGCGGCCGCCAACAGCCCTGCGTCCAGATGTGATGAACTGTGATGAGAAGTGGGAGGGCTCCCCTCCTTGCGAGCTGCGCGCCGCCCCAAGCCCCTCCACGCATTGGCGTCGTTCCCTCCGTGGCAGCTGCAGGCAGGGTCGCCCTGGGGATCCTCCTGTTCCTCCTGGAAGAAGGTAGCTCTTGGCCTGCTCCCCAGAGATGTCAAGAGAAACATCTCTGGGGAGATGTCAGGGAAAGTCGGGGAGCGAGCTTTTGCTCCCGGGACCTTGTTTCCTCACAGGGAAACAGAGGACAGTGAGATCAGGTCTGAGCTCGAATGGGCGCAGTGCACGGCACAAAGGAGGCATCCCCTGCTTCCAGAACTTTCTCTGGCTCCTTCTGCCCGGGAGCTTTATAGACATGGGAGGGCAGTTCTCACACTGAACCCCCCTCCCCACCCCCGCCAGCACACCCTAGTCTCCCTGTCCTCAGACTAAACACCCCGGTCCTTTAACAGATGCCTTCTCTGGACAAGCTGGGTCCCCCAGTGTGGCCTGAGGCTGTCACTGCCCATCGGGGGCCCCTCTCCCCTGACAGGAGCCCGTGGGTCCCACACAGGCCGCTCCAGCCCCTCTTTATTTCTCTCCGAGCCAAGCGCTGGTCTCAGAGGCTGGAGCTTGTCTTCCCAACATTCGCCTCTCATTTCAAAGTGTAAACCGGGCGAGTGGAAGAAAGTTCCGTGTTTTTCGCCTCTCGATGCTCCTCTCGAGCTTCCCACCTTCTTGCAGGGAGAAGTGTCTCTAAAGTTGATCTTGGGTGTCGTTATCAAATAACTGGGCCCGAGGAACTCAGCAGGGCAAGCCAGACGAGCCCAAGCGCCTGGCAGGCTTCTGTTTCCCGCTGATCTTTCTAAAGAGGTTTTTGTGCAAAGGGTGTTTCTTGAGCTCGTCCGGCTTTTCCTGTCCGCCTTGATGGCCGTCCACACATCACCACGTTTATCATGGGAAAGGCGGGCCCCACCTGGCTTTCCACCTCTGCCCTTCCACCCGTTTGCAGAGCCCAGCTTCCTGCCCACCGCTACGCCAGCCCCCTTCTGCGCCCAGCCCGCTTCTTCCCACCACATCCAGTGCACGTGGTACTCTGGGCTGCGGATCAGAGCTCCCTCGTTCCGTGCAAATTCCACTTTCCAGCAAAGGTGGCAGGAAAGGTGAAGGGGTGGGAGGGTGCTCCCCAGGTGCAGCCCCACCGAATGTAACCCGTGGGGTCCCTGTTGCATCGTCTACGCCATGGCGATGAGAGCAGCGCCCACTCCATCGAGGGGGTGGGGTCTGGCATGGAGGGAGCGACCTACAGGCAGCTGTAGCTGTTGTTTTCCTGCCTGTTCTGCTCTGCTGATCAGAGCTCCCCGCTTCTCTAATGTCTACTTTGTTGACGTTACCACCTCCCACCTGAGCTTACGGAGGGGTGCATGTTTCTAGGGAGGAGGGGGTATTAACTCCTCGAGGACGAGGGCTAAGAATGCGCTCCTCGTTGGGGGCCACGCCATCTCTCCAAGAACGCAGTCTGTAAAGGGGTCCCCTCTTCCGCCCCGCTCCCAGGGCCCCAAAGCAGGGTGGAGTCTCCTCGGCCAGGTGGCAGGAAGCTGGGGCGAGGGGCACAGGCCCCGCCCCCCTTCTCCAGGAGGCTCCTCTGACCAGACTAAGCCAGAAGGTGAGCCCAAAACACCCTGCACTGCCCTGGTTCACCCGGGGCCAAGAAACTCACCACAGGGGTGGGGAAACTGAGGCTGTGTGTCCCTGGGCAATCCAGGAGTGGAAGGCAGCAGCAGAACGGCCAAGCCAGATGCCGGGTCCCCTTGCCAGTCCCTGGAGACAGCGGCAGGCCTCCGTCACTAACTAAAGGTCAGACCAAATTACCCGGGAAATGCAAAAGGCGCAGGTCCCTGACCTTTCCGGGCTAAGGAGGAATATTTGATGCTATAAAACATTTCATTATTAAAGCAGCCAGGAAAACCTGTACAGAGGCACAGCCAACAGGCTTACTCAAATTAGCATGAACATGGGCCCCCCACCCTCTCCAGCCGCCCACCCGGGCTTCCAGGAGCCAGCGGAGGCCTGGCCCAAACCGCAGCCTCTGGTCGGGCCGGGCCCGGCTGAGTGTAGGGCTCTGAGCAGGGCTTGTTTTTCACTGGCTGCCCCACCTACCCCATTTGGCTTCGCTGCTGTGCCCGCGCTGGCCCTGCATCCGGGACAGGAATTGGACGTGGATCTGCCTGGAGAAGCTCCCGGGTGGCTGCGGGCAGGTGGGGCAAATAAGTGCAACGAGGGACCACAGTGGGTCGGGGGTCTGGCCCAGCTGGGGTCTCAAGGGAGGCTTCCCAGAGGGGAGGACGTGATGGGAGCTGAGTGTCAGAGCAGAGGGAGTAGAGGGAGCCCGGTGGAGGACTTCGCTGGAACCTTCTGGAAACCAGGGTGCGGCTCGTGACCTAGCTCAGCCCATCGCTTCCGGGAGCTGCTTACGGACCCTGTAGCTGCTGGAGGCGGGCACAGCTGGCTTCCGTGGCTCCCAGCCCAGCGCCCACCGCACGACGCTCCAGGCCTCTGCTTGCAGCTCTCCTGCCCTGCACTCCTCCGTCTTCTCCCCCAGAGCTGCCCCAACTCCATCCTGCTTTCTCCCCTCTCTCTCTCTCTCCTTTTTTTTTTTAGTAGGGAAGATGTTTGCGCAAATGGGGTTATTCTAAACAACTGGTGGTGACCTTCAGTTTTACAGTTTCTTTTTTGGGTTTTGCCTTGTTTTTGGTTTTCTGGTTTTTGGTCGCACCGCGAGGCATGCGGGATCTTGGTTCCCTGACCAGGGATTGAACCCGTGTCCCCTGTAGTGGACGTGCTAAGTCCTAACCCCTGGGGCAGGACCGGGTTTCCCCACACCCTCTCCCTCCAAGACCAGCACCCCGACCCTGGTTCTTGTCTTCCCAGGGGTTGCTCAGAACGTAGAAGCCAGGAGCTCCTGTGGCAGGCCAGCTACAGGAGTGAGGTCCCAGGGCAGCAGGGGTGAGGAGAGGGGACCAGGCAGGGAAGGAGGTGAGCGAGCAGAAGGCAGTGCCATCCCGAGCTCGCCCGGCCTCCTGAGCCCTCAGTCCTGGCCCTCGGAGGCTGCCTTCAGAGGTGCTGCATGACCCGACATCAAGAAGCCTCTCCCACGGGGCCCCGGAGCGTCACTTCCCGCGTGTCCAGCAGTGCAGGGTGCGGCCAGGTCCTGCTGGCTCTCAGCTGCAGCTCAGCAGGGCCTCCTAGGGACCCAGGCCAAGCAGCTGGGAGCAGCAGTGACCTGGCCCCCTAACAACAGAGCAGCGAGCCGCCCAGAAGGGCCTCCCCGGGCAGCAAGTGAGCAAGGTTAGCACCTGGGGCCCAGGGCACACCCGGCCTGGCGCACCAGTTAGGGTTTCCTCGAGCAGATACCCAAGTAGCCCCACAGCAAGAAGGCCTGACTCTGGAATGACCCCGCCCCGGCCCCCCATCTCCGGTTTCCCCCTTAGTTCTGGGGGAGCGCACGCCACCACAACTCCCTCCTCACCCTGCACACAGGTCCGTCCCTCCCTCTGGAAGCGCCTCTGAGCTGAACTGGCCTGTGCTTACCTGGGCCCACCTGCACTCACCTGCACCCACCGCGCCCACCTGTGCCGTGTGAGCTAGAGACAACCCGTCTCGCGCCCCAGCAGTACCTGGGGGTAAGCAGAGTCTGCTGTAAGGGGAGGGCGTCTGGGGAGCCGAATTTCTTTTATATAAACTTATTTTCTTAGAGGGGGATTGAAAACACATCTGTAATGTCTTTGTCCTCGATTAAAAAAAAAGCCCCAGCCCCTGTTTTCGGATGCACTGTGTCATTTGTTAATTCTTGGCGATGATACCCCACACAGACTTTATGTTACCCCCCCACCCCCGGCGAGCCCAGAGCTGAGACCATGGGCATGGGTAGGGGCATGGAGGCGGGAGACCTCGGCCTCCCTCCATAAACATGGGACTCTTGTTGGCCCAACCCAGAATCTGAGCACTGGAGCCCAGAGAGGTTAGGCAGCCAGGCCCAGGTCACACAGCACGCGGCAGTCTCCATCCTCAAGACTCCTGCTCTTGCCTCAACTCTGCCCACAGCCACCTCCTTCCCCGGTGCGCGGCAGGCCAGAAAGGCTCCATCTGTGTCTGTGGCATGATCCTGGAGCCCAGATTCCTCCTCCTGGCATCCCCAGCCCTGGATCTGCGGCTCCAAACCTGCAGAACGCCTCCCGAGGTGCAGCGCGGCCCAACAACCTGTGACTAATTTCCCGTCCTCATTAATTCCCGGATTTCGCCCTCTCATTACCAGGCGATGGCGGCGCGGCCGGGGCTGCATGCCTGCCTGGCTCTGAGGAGCAGTTACGGGAAGGCCTGGCACTCCTAATTGCCTTGCCTGGCCTCGGATGGGCTCATTAGAGGTAATGAGATCTGGGAGCCCAGGGCCGAGGGAAGCACCTGCATCCCTCCAGGGAGACGTGCAGACAGGAACTCTGCAGAAGAAAAACACCCCCAAGAAGCAAGCGGGTGCAGAGGGCCTGGGAGGCTGCAGGGGGAGGGGGCCGGGGCCGGCCTTCCAGGACGCAGGCCCAATCCCGAGGACGTGTCCGGCTCTTCCTCCCAAAGCCGCACCATGAGTTACCTTTTCCGGGAAGGGCAGACCCTGGAGTCCCACCCTAGCCACCCATCCCGGATAGGGAGTCTGGGCCGGCCCCCCTTCTCCATCCCACTGCCTCGTGGGCTGAGCCCATCCCCCTTGGCCTCCTCCCGGCCTCAGTCTCCAGTCTCAGCCCTGCCCTCTCCTTGTCTGCTCAGAGAGAGCCCTCTGGAACCCACCTGGCTCCCAGGTGCCCCGGAACAGGCCCCCCCGTCCTCAGCTGCACATTCGTCCTCCGGGTGGGTCCTCAGCTCCCAGGATCCTCCACGCAGCTTGGCCTCCGGTCCTCTTCCACCTGTGCCCTCTGCTCGGGCCATGCCGGCCCCAGCCTTCTTCTGGGCGCTCCCCTGCCCTGGATCCATAGGGCCGGGGCTTTCTGGTGGCCACCCCACCTGTCCTCCACTGTTTCTCTTCGGACCTGATGGACTCCTTTCCCAGAGATCCGAGCAAGAGGACGAGGAGTGCTTCCCTGCTCCTCAGGAGAAGCCCAAATCGAGGAGGCGTAAGTGAGGGTGAAGGTCACGGCAGTGCGCTGCTGCCCCGCCCACTCCACACGTGAGGCTGCTGGTGAGCTGGGCTGGGCTGCCTGTGTGGCTGGCTCCAGCCCTGGTGACGGTGACAAGCGCCACTTCCCCTCAGGGCCTCAGGGAGCAGAGAGAGCGGCCGATCTCTTGGGCATCCTCCTGGGGAGGCACTCAGGTCTGATCTGCGTGCATCACCGCCCTTGTGCTGCTACAAGGAGTCAGCACGCACTCAGTGCCTGACGACAATACAAATCCACTACCTTGCAGCTCTGGAGGTCAGAAGTCTGACACAGTCCCCGGGAGCTGACAGGGAGGCGTTAGCCGGGCTGGGTCTCTCTGGAGGCTCCAGAGGAGAATCTGTTTGCTGGCCGTTTCCAGCCTCTAGAGGCTGCCCGCACTCCATGGCTTGCAGCCCCTCCCGCCATCTCCAAAGCCGCTCTGGCCGCCAAGTCCTTCTCACGTCACATCACTCTGACCCTGACCTTCTTGTCTCTGCCTTGGCCTTATGAGGACCCCTGTGATGGCACTGGGCCCACCTGGATAACCCAGGCTCATCTCCCATCTCCAGGTCCTTAACCACACCCCAAGGTCTCTTTGCTGGGTGAGGCGGCATAGCCACAGATTCCAGGAATTAGGTATGGACACCTTTGGGGCCCTTAGGCCGCTGAGCACAACCTGGCCCTGCCTGGAGTTGTTTTAGGAAGACTGGAGGTCTTGAGGAATTTGGGGAAGTGGGTCTTCACCCCCAGGGCAGAGGGGAGGCAGGTGACAGAGAAAGTTCCAGTCTGTGCAGCTGACCACAGCCCTGGTCCCCGACGTGAAAGAGCCAGCTGCCCCCCAGGCCACCTGCTGGGGCTGAGGCGGAGGCCTGCTGGGAACTCCAGGGCGCTGGCGCCCCTCACCACCAGGCCGCCACTCACCTCAGCCATGTCCATGGCTCTTCTCTGCTGTGATCGGGGTTTCCTCTGACTCCCATTAGCGGTTCGCGTGAATCAGATCTGTACCTTCTGGGTCCAGCATCTGGAAGTCAGCTTCCTCCAGGGTGGCTTGATCTCTAACTGGCCGTCTCACATGTGGCAGGCTGGGCGTCCAGACGGGCCCAGGGGCAGTCCCTACAGTTGGCCACAGGCGAATCTCAGGCCAAGCTCACTCTGCCTAGAAAACATTTGCAGAGGCACATGCATGCACGCTTTGCCTCTGGGATGACTTCTGCCTCTTCTGTCACAGACCATTGAGAGATGGCCTCATGACATGGCTCTGGCTCGCCTCCTCTGAGGGTGCCCTGAGAGCTTTGGGTCCCCTGAGCTCCTCCCCTACCTCTGATGACTCCAGATGTCTTTGCTCTGCCCCTGGATCAGCCCTGAGCTCCTGCAGGTTGGGCCCTCCACCTCCCTCTCCCAGGGCACAGAGGGCCTGGCTCAGAGCGGGTACCCAGTGTGCATTTGCAGACTGGCTACAGAAACAGAATGTCCCCAGGGCTGGCTGAGCCCCAAGCTGGCCAGGTGGGCCTGTCCTGGCCCCTAGGGCCGTGTGCTCATCTTCAGGGACGTGGCGCCCCTGAAATTCTCCAGAGCTGAGAGGTTGAGCAGGTTGATAGGACTGGACAGGTCACCAGGGCAGGCAGCAGCCCCGCAGCCTGCCGGACAACCCTCTCACCGCCACCTGCCCAGCCAGCGCTGCACTTTGCCTTCAAAGACAGCCCTCCCCCACGTGGAACCCACGAGTGTCCTCTCTTCCTCTGCGCTGCATCCTTGATGACCGCAGGATCGAGCAGAGTGATGTTTCACTTGGAACAGAAGCACGCGCCTCAATTCCTGGAGCAGGAAGTGTGCGGTCCCCACCTTGAGACCGCTGCTGCCGTGGTCCCCCTAACATCCCGGGCGCCTGGCCTCAGCTGATGGACATTGGGGTTGTTTCCAATCTGCGCAATTATGAATAAAGCTGCTACGAACACCAAGAGCAAGTTTTTGCGTGGATATATGCTTCCAGTTCTCTCAAGCATGTACCTAGGAGTGAAACTGCTGAGTCATGTGGTAACCCCATCTTTGAGGAGGTGTTTTCCAAAGAGGCTGTGCCGTTTTACACCCCCACTAGCAGTGTTTGAGGGTTCCAATTTCTCCATGGCCTCACTGAAACTAGTTATTTATGGCTTTCCCATTACAGTTATCCTAGTGGGTGTGAAGTGGTATCTCATTGTGGTTTTGATTTGCATTTCCCTCATGACTAATGATGTTGAGTATCTCTTCATGTGCTGGTTAGCCATTTGTATATTTGCTTGGGAGAAATGTCTATTCAAATCGTTTGCACGTTTTAAAACTGGGTTATTTTTTTCTTATTATTCAGTGTTATGAATTCTTTATATATTCTGGGGCTAGAAACTTATTGGATACATCATTTGCAAATATTTCCTCCCATTTGATGGGATTGCTTTTCACTTTCTTGGTAGTACTCTTTGAAGCACAACAGTTTCTATTTTGAATAAAATTTAACTTGTCTACTTTTTCTTTGGTTACTTGTGTTTTAGATGTTGTAGCTAAGAAACCATTATCTAATTCTAGGTCAGGAAGATGTACACTTGTATTTTCTTCTAAAAGTTTTATAGTTTTAGATCCTCTTAAATTTAGGTCTTTGATCACTTGAAGTTAATTTTGTATATGACCTGAGGTAGGGTCCCAACTTCATTTTTTTTTTTTTTTTGCACATGGATATACAGTCATATCAGCCCCAAATATTGAAAAGAATATTCTCTGAGAACTGAAATTTTGGGTACCCATTTTAAAAGTCATAAATATACATGTAAGTGTTAATTTCTTTCGGATCTATGCTACTGATCTATGTGCCTATTCTGATACCAGTTCCACACTCTTGATGACTGTAGCTTTTTCTTTTCCATGCTTTTTTTAAAAGTTTTTATTGAACTTTAGTTGATTTATTATGTTGTTTTAATTTCTGCTGTACAGCAAAGTCATGCAGTTATACATATATATATATATATATATATATATATATATACATTCTTTCATATTCTTTTCCATTATGGTTGATCACAGGATATTGAATACAGATCCCCATGCTATACAATAAGACCTCGTTGTTAATCCATTCTATATATAATGGTTTGCATCTGCGAATCCCAAACTCCCACTCCATCCCTCCCCCAACCCCTCTCCCTCGGCAACCACCAGTCTGTTCTCTATGTCCATGATTCTGTTTCCCTTTCATTGATAGGTTCATTTGTGTCATATTTTAGATTCCACATATAAATGATATCATATGGTATTTGTCTTGATGACTGTAGCTTTGTAGTAGGTTTTGAAATCAGGGAGTGGGAGTCCTCCAACTTTATTTTTCTTTTCCATGAGTGCTTTGGTTATTCTGGGTTCTTGCATTTCCATGTGCATTTTAGAATCAGTTTGTCAATGTCTGAGAAAAGTCAACCAGGATTTTGATAGAGATTGCGCTGACTCTGTATCCATTCGGGAAGTGTTGCTATCGTAACAACATTAACTCTTCCAAACTATGAACATGGGCTGTCTCTCCTCTTATTTAGGACTTTATTTAGGACTATTTATTCAGTGATACTGTATAGAAATACAATTGATTTCTGTATATGGATTTCGTATCCTGCAACCTTGCTAAATTCATTTATTAGTTATAATAGTATATGTGTGTGTGTGTGTGTGTGTGTGTGTGTGTGTGTGTGTATTCCTTAGGACTTTCTATACACAGTATCATGTCATTTGTAAATAGAGTTTTATTTCTTCCTTTACAATATATATGCCTTTATTTTTATTTCTTGCTTAATTTTCCTGGCTAAAACCTCCAGTACAATGTTGAGTAGAAGTGGAGAGAGTAGACATCTGTCCTTCTCCTGGTCTTAGGGGGAATCTTCAGTCTTTCACCATTAAGCAGGATGTTAGCTGTGGGGTTTTTGTGGGGTTTTTTAACATCTTTATTGGAGTATAATTGCTTTACAATGGTGTGTTAGTTTCTGCTTTATAACAAAGTGAATCAGCTATACATATACATATCTCCTCCCTCTTGCATCTCCCTCCCACCCTCCTTACCCCACCCCTCTAGGTGGTCGCAAAGCACCAAGCTGATCTCCCTGCGCTATGCGGCTGCTTCCCACTAGCTATCTATTTTACATTTGGTAGTGTATATATGTCAATGCCACTCTCTCACTTCATCCCAGCTTACCCTGCCCCCTCTCCGTGTCCTCAAGTCCATTCTCTATGTCTGCGTCTTTATTCCTGTCCTGCCCCTAGGTTCATCAGAACCAATTTTTTTTTTTTTTAGAATCCACATACATGTGTTAGCATACGGTATTTGTTTTTCTCTTTCTGACTTACTTCACTCTGTATGACAGACTCTAGGTCTATCCACCTCACTACAAATAACTCAATTTCGTTTCTTTTTATGGCTGAGTAATATTCCATTGTATATATGTGCCACGTCTTCTTTATCCATTCATCTGTCGATGGACACTTAGGTTGCTTCCATATAGACGCTCTTCATTAGCTTGAGAACATCCCCTTCTATTTCAGATTTGTTGAGTGAAACAACTGAAAGGCAGTATTAGAATTTTTAAAAATTCTCTTTTGTATCCATTGAGATGATCATGTGCTTTTTATCCTTTATGAATATGATGTATTAAATTGATTGACTTTTGGGTGTTAAAGCAACCTTGTATTCCTAGGATAAGCATCACTTTGTCATAGTGTATAATCCCTTTTGTGTGCTTCTGGATTTGGTTTGCTAGCATTTTGTGGAGGCTTTTTGAGTCTATATTCAAAAGGGATATTGATTTGTAGTTTCCTTCTCCTGTGATATCTTTGTCTGGATTGATATCAAGATAATAGTGGCTCATAGAATGAGTTAGGAGGTGTTTGTTCCTCTTCTATTTTTTGGAAGTTTTTGTGAATGGTTGGTGTTAATTCTTCCAATTTTGGTAGAATTCATTAGTGACTCCATCTGGTCCTGTGTTTCTCTTTGTGAGAAGCTGTTTATTATTATTACTATTATAGTTGACCCTTGAACAATATGAGTTTGAACTGTGTGGGTCCACTTATATTTGCAGGTTTTTCAATAAATATAGTACTTCTACTTTCATTTTATAAATCTTTATATTAAATAAGTGTGGGGAGAAGTTTGTGTTCAATTAGGGATCACAATATGCGGAATCAAAAGAAATAGGGTTTGAGTCCTGATTTTACCCAAACTGTTTTAGCTTCCTGGTCTTGGGTGAGTCATTTATCAATTCCTTTTTTTTTTTTTTTTTGCGGTATGCGGGCCTCTCACTGTTGTGGCCTCTCCCATTGTGGAGCGCTCCGGACGCCCAGGCTCAGTGGCCATGGCTCATGGGCCCAGCCGCTCTGCGGTATGTGGGATCTTCCCAGACCGGGACACGAACCCGTGTCCCCTGCATCGGCAGGCGGACTCTACACCACTGTGCCACCAGGGAAGCCCTATCAGCTCCTTTTCATGGAGGCAGAGATAGCAGTACACAGATTTTCAACTGCTTAGGGGTTGGTGCCCCTAACCCCCCAACTTCATTATATTAGTATTATTTTAGTTATTATTAATTCAATATATTTGTTACAAGTCTATTCAGATTTTCTTTTCCTTCTTGAGTTAGTTTCAGTAGTTCACGTCTTTCTAGAAGTTTGTACATTTCATCTAGATTATCTAATTTATTGGCATATAATTGTTTATCAGATTTCTTTATCATCTTTTTTAAATTTCTGAAATATCAGTAGTAATGTTCCTCCTTCATTCCTGACCTTAGTAATTTGAGTCTTCTCTCTCTTTTTCTTGGTCAGTCTAGCTAAATGTTTATCAATTTTGTTAATCTTTTCAAAAAAAATAACTTGGTTCCACTGATTTTTTTCTATTTTTCTATTCCCTATTTCATTAATTTCAAGTCTAATTTTTATTATTTACATCTGAGTTTAGTTTACTCTTCTTTTCCTAGTTTTTTTAAGATGGAAGATTAGATTATTGACTTAAAAATCTTTATTTTTTTAATGTTTACTTTAAAAAAATTAACTGCCATGAATTTCCCTCTGGGCACTACTCTAACTGCATCCCATGAGTTTTTGTATGTTGTGTTCTCATTTTCCTTCATCTCAAAATGTTTCTTAATTTCCCTTATGATTTCTTCTTTGACCCATGGGTTAATTAGGAGTGTGTTGTTTTATTTCCACAAATTGTTAATCTCTCAAATTTCCTCTATCATCGATTTCTAATTTCATTCCAGAATATGCTTTGTATGATTTATTTTGTAATTTATTGAGACTTGTTTTATTGTCTAATAGATAGCCTATCTTGGAGAATATTTCATATGTACTTGAGAAGAATGTATTTTGGTGTTGTTGGGTAGAATGTTCTGTCAGTATCTGTTAGGTCTAGTTGGTTAATATTGTTGTTCAAGCTTATTTCCTTATTCTCATTAGTGGTTCTATCTGTTATTGAAAGTAGGGTATTGAAATCTCCAGCTATTATTTTTGAATTGTCTATTTATCATTTCATTTTTGTTGCATGTTTGTAACTGTTATATCTCCTTAATGGATTGACCCTTTTATCATTACAAAATGTTGTCTCTAGGAAAAATTTTTGTCTTGAAGTCTACTTTGTCTCATATAAATATAGCCACTTCACCTCTTTTTTTAAATTATTGCATGGCATATCTTTTATCCATCATTTTACTCTAAATCTATCTGATATTTTAAAATCTAAAGTGCATCTCATGGGCACTTCCCTGGCTGTCCAGTGGTTAAAACTTCACCTTCCAAGGCAGGGGGTGAGGGTTTGAGCCCTGGTCGGGGAGCTAAGATCCCACATGCCTCGTGGCCAAAAAACCAAAATGTAAAACATAAGCAATTTGTAACAAATTCAATAAAAGACTTTAAAAATGGTCCACATCAAAAAAATCTTTAAAAAAATAAAATAAAGTATGTCTCATGTAGAAGGAAAAAAATTGGATCATATTTTTTTCATTCATTCTGTCAGTGCATGCCTTTCAAATAGAACGTTTAATCAATTTACATTTAACGTAATGACTGATAAGGTAGTATTTATGTCTGCCATCTTGCTATTTGTCTTCTATTTGTCATGCTTTTATTGTTCCTCTATTTTCCATTATTGCCTTCTTTTGTGTTAAGTACTGTATTTTCTAGTATATAATTTTAATTCCCTTCTTGTTGCTTTTACTCTATATTCTTGAGTTACTAGTTTTTGCTTTGGTATTACAATTAACATCTTTACTTATAACAAATCTAGTTGTTCAGATTAATACTAACTTAACTTCAATAGTATTTAAAAACTGTTCCTCTATACTCCATTTCCTCTCCATTCCTTTGTGCTATTATTATCATAAAATTACATTAATATGCACTGTATGCCCATCAATATAGATTTATAATTATTGCTTTATGCAATTGCCTTGTTAATTAGATAGGAGGAAACTATTCAAACCGAGTAGTTTCTCTGCCCTGTGCTCTGCCTATTCATCTCTCCTTCCCCCACTAACCCTTGGCAACTGTCTCCAAAGTTTTGCCTTTTTCAGAATGTCAAATAGTTGGAATCATGCAGTATCTAGTCTTTTCAGATTGGCTTCTTCCATTTAGTAAAAAGTCATGTCTTTTCATGGCTTGATAGCCCAGTTTTTTGAGCACTGAATAATATTCCATTGTCTAGATATACCACAGGTTTTGTAATCCATTCACCTACTGAAGAACACCTCAGTTGTTTCCAGGTTTTGGCAACTATGAATAAAGTTGCTATAAACATTTAGGTACAGGGTTTTGTGTAGACATGTGTTTTCAGCTCCTTTGGGTAGATACCAGGGAACATGATTGCTGGCTTGTAGGTTAAGAGTATGTTCATTTTTTAAAGAAAACACCAAACTGCCAAAGTGGCTGTACAGTTTTGCACTCCCACCAGCAATGAATGAGAGTTCCTGTTGCTCCACATTCTTACCATCATTCAGTGTTGTCAGTGTTCTAGATTTTGGTATCTACATCTATAGGTATGTAGTGGTATCTCATTGTTTTAATTTGCATTTCCCTGATGATATATAATGTGGAGCATCTTTTCACATGCTACTGTTTATCTATGTATCTTCTTTGATGAGGTTTCTGTTAAGGTGTTTGACCTATTTTTTAATTAGGTTTTTTGTTTTCTTATTTTTGAGTTTTAAGGTATCTTTGTATATTTTGAGTAACTGCTCTTTATCAAATCTTTTACATATATTTTCTCCCAACATGTGGTTTGCCTTTTCATTCTCCTGACAGTGTCTTTCATAGAGCAGAAGTTTAAAATTTTTGTGTGTGTGTGTGTGGTACACAGGCCTCTCACTGTTGTGGCCTCTCCCATTGCGGAGCCCAGGCTCCGGACGCCGCGCAGGCTCAGCAGCCATGGCTCACGGGCCCAGCTGCTCCGTAGCATGTGGGATCTTCCCGGACTGGGGCACGAACCCATGTCCCCTGCATTGGCAGGCGGACTCTCAACCACTGCGCCACCAGGGAAGCCCGAGAAGTTTTAAATTTTAATGAAGTCCAGCTAATCAATTCTTTCTTTTATGGATTGTGCCTTTGGTGTTGTATCTAAAAAGTCATCATCAAGCCCATGGTCATTAAATTTTATCCTATAATACGTCCTAGGAGTTTTGTGGCCTTGCATTTTACATTTAGGTCTGTGATTCACTCTGAGTTAATTTACTGTGGCTTTATAGTAAGTCTTGTCAACTAGTTGCATTTGTTCAATTTTGTTCTTCTCTTTCAATTTTGTATTGGCTATTGCTGTGATCTGAATGTTTGTGCCCCCACCCCAAATTCACATGTTCACATGTTGGAATCCTAATTCCCAGTGAGATGGTGTTAGAAGATGGATACTTTAAGTGGTGATGAAGTCATGAGAGTGGAGCCCGCCTAAATGAGTTCATTGTTCTTATAAAAGAGATCCCATAGACCATGTTAGCCCCTTCTGCCATGTTAAGATACACTGAGACATCAGTGATCCAGAAGAGGCCTTCACTCGACCATGGCACCCTGCTTTCATACGTCCAGTCTCCAGACTGTGAGAAATAAAAGTTTGTTGTTTATAAGGCACCTACTCTATGCTGTTTTGTTAGAACAGCTGCAAAAGATTAAGATAGCTATTCTGGGTCTTTTGCCACTCCAGATAAACTTGTCTATATTCACAGACTAACTTGCTGGGATTTTGACTGGGATTTCACTGAATCTATAGATCAAGTTGGGAAACTGACATATTGACAATATTGACTCTTCCCACCCATGAACATGGAATATTTCTTCATTTATTTAGTTCTTTGATTTTTTTCATTAGAAAAGTTTAGTTTCCCTCATATAGATCTTGTATATATTTTGTTAGATTTATACCCAAGTATTTCATTTTTTGCAGTGTTAAAGTAAATGGTATTGAGTTTTTTATTTCAAATTCCACTTGTTCATTGTTGGTATATAGGAAAGTGATTGACTTTTGTATATTAACATTGTATCTTGCATCCTTGACATAATCATTTTTTAGTGCCAGGAATTTTTTTATCAATCTTTTTGAATTTTCTATATAGCCAATCATGTCATCTGTTAACAAAGAAAATCTGTATACCTTATTTACTTTTCTTGTCTTATTGCATTAGCTAGGGCTTCTAGTACAATGTTGTTAAGCAGTAGTGAGAGAGAACAACCTTGGCTTGTTTTTGATCTTAGTGAGAAGGCCTCTAGTTTCTCATCATTAAGTGTAATGTTGGTTGTAGGTTTTTTGTAGCAATTCTTTATCCAGCTGAGGAAGTTCTTTCTCTATTCCTAGTTTACTGAGAGGTTTTTGTTTTTGTTTTTATCATGAATGGGTATTAGATTTTGTCTTGTTCTTTTCCTGCAAACATTGATATGATCATGTGATTTTTATTCTTTAGCCTGTTAATATGATGGATTACATTAATTGATTTTCAAATGATGGGCCAGCCTTGTAAAGCTGGGTTAAATTCTACTTGGTCATGGTGTATAAATCTTTTTATACATTGTTGGATTTGATTTGCTAATATTTTGTTGAGGATCATTGCATCTATGTTCATGAAAGATATTGGTTTGTAGTTTTCTTATAATGCCTTTATCTGGTTTTGGTATTAGGGTAACGTTAGCCTCATAAAATGGTTTGAAAGTATTCCTTCTGTTCCTCTCTTCTGGAAGAGATTGTAAATAATTGGTATAATTTCTTCCTTAAATGTTGGGTAGAATTCACCTGTGAACCCATTTGGGTCTGGTGCTTTCTTTTTCAAAAGGTAATTAGCTTTTGATTCAATTTCTTTGACAGACACAGTCCTTTTAAGATTGTCTATTTCTTCTTGTGTGAGCTTTGGTAGATTGTGTCTTTCAAGGAATTAGTCCATTTCATGTAGGATATCAAATATGTGGGCATAGAATTGTTCATAGTATTCTTTGATTATCCTTTCAATGCCCATGGAACCTGGCGATGGCCCCTTTTTCATTTTTGACATTAATAATTTTTATCCTTTCAGTCTTTTTTTAGTTAGCCTGAATAGAGGCTATTTGATTTGATTGCTCTCTTCAAAGAAACAGCTTTTGATTTCATTGATTTTCCCTGTTTACTTCTTGTTTTCAGTCTCATTAATTTCTGCTCTACTTTTTTTATTTCTTCTCTTCTATTACTTTGGAATTAATTTTCTCTTCTTTTTCTAGTTTCCTAATGTGGAAGCTTAGATGATTGATTTTAGATCTTTCTTTTCTATATATGCATTCACTACTACACATCGCCTTCTAAATACTGCTCTCACTGCATCCTACAAATATTGATGTGTTTTGTTTTCATTTTTATTTAGTTCAAAATAAATCTTTGACCAATGCATTATTTGGAAGTGTGTTGTTTAAAATACAAGTATTTGGGGATTATGCAGCTGTCTTTGTGTTTTGATTCATATTGTGGTCTGAGAGCAAACATTTTATGACATATACTCTTAAAATTTGTTAAGATGTGCTTGATGACCCACAATATCTTGGTGAAGGTTCTATCCTGGTGAACGTTTCACGTGAGTTTGAGAAGAATATGTGTTCTGCTGTTGCAGATAAAACGGTCCTTCTTTTCTTCCCTTCTTTCTTTTATTTCACGTAAGGTTTTTTTAACTGGACATTTAAAGTCATAAAAAGTGCTAACTCTGGAAATCAGATTCCCCCCTTTCCCCAGGGTTTGTTGGTGCTGCTGTTTGCTATTTTTGTTTTGTTTTGTTTTGCTTTGTGCCTTTTCTAAACCAATTCTGTAAAGTCTATTCTTTGTCATGTGCGGCCACTGAAGTCTCTTCTCACTGAGCTTAGTGTTCAGCTAATGATTAGGCAGAGTTTTCCTTAAGTGCCCGGAAACCATAAGTACCCAAGTCTTTGCCAAGGGGCTCTGTGTGTGTATTGGGTGCTCCTTCAGTGCTCAGCTGAGCAGCTGACAACTCTGCCTCAGTTTTTACTTCCTCAATATCAGCCACAGGTGAGAGCTTAGGGTCTTCTCCCTGAGCAAGCACATAGCCTGCCTGTGGCCTTCCAGAGCCTCAGGAATATGTTGGAAGCTTTAAAAGCTCCCGTGGACACCTCATTTCCCAGCTTTTAAGGAGCCATCAGGCTGGGTAAGTAATGGCAATTCTCTGGTACTGAGGATTTGAAGTAGGTACCTCCATTTTCCTCTCCAGTGGCCACGAGCTGCTGACCCTCATCTTGACCATGAGTGGCTGATGTCAAGGCTACCACAAAGCTGGAGAAAGGGGGATGGGAACAGGGTAAGTTAAAATGCTACAAAATCTGTTCTTATCAAGATCCAGCCGTTTTTCTGGAATAAATGCTCCTAGAATTGTTGCGAGCCTTTGGCCAATTTGCAGAGCTCCAAAAAAGTTGGTTGTGCCCATTTTTGCCAGATTTCTCATTGTTTTCATGGAGGAGAAAACTGTCAGAGGTCTGTTTCCACTGACATTATCCCTCTTACAGGAATTCCTTCCTGTATCCCCAGGAGGAGGCCGTGGGAGGCCCCAGGCAGAAGCCCTGCGGATGGCCTGGGGAAACAGTCTGTGCTCCTCTTGGCCTTGTTTTCCAGAGCTGTAAAAAGAGATGTTCAACAGAATTGATCCCAGAGGGCATTCTTACCTCAAATATCCTGTCTCTATGCCTTGCCTAGAGGCATATCAAAATCAGAGAGTGGATCCCTTTATTCTCCACAACCCCTAAAGCAACAGCTTTCAGATTCTTTTCCACACTGACTTGAAAATCATGACCCAGCCCATGCCCTATGCAGACACATTTATCCACATGCATTGTGAATAAATGTGAATAAATTCCCCCAAACAATCGCTACTGCTTTGGGAACATGCTCTGATTTTTTTTACGTGTGTTGGTTGTAGCCTACTAAAAAAACTCTCCTGACCCACCAAAGCATCACCACCCACAGGCTGAAAATCCCCGCCCTGAAGGCACCCCATTCAGGTGCTGAGTGACCCCAGCTGAGAAGAGATCCAGTGCTCTGTATGACAGCATGTGGGCAAGGGGAGCCTGAACTCAAGCTGTGGCCAGAAATGTTTGGTCCTTAGAAGAATGTTGATTTGGAGGTCCAGGGGAGTGGAAGGTTGGGGCATCAGGGCCCTGGAGCTTTGGGCAGATGGCCCTGGCAGGGCAGATAGAAGGACTCTTCCTGTGACTCTTCTCTGTGGCTCTGTCTCTGGCAGGCAAATCCTACATGTGAGCTACTGACCCACTTCCCCCACTTCTACGAGCTGAATTATGTCTCCTCAAATTTTATGTCCTAAAGCCCTAACTCCCAATGTCATGGTATTTGGAGATGAAGGCTTTGGGAAGTAATTAGGCCATGAGGATGGAGCCCCATGATGAGATCAGTACTTTTTAAAGAAAAGACTGAGATTTTTAGAGTGTGTGGTACCCAGTGATCTGATTGACGAGTCCGAGGCATAGTGCAACTCCAACTGCTCAGGGTCCTGTGACGTACATTAACCACAGCCGCACTCCGGCTGTCGCCACCCTACACACTGATGACTGCATTGTACTCACTACTACAATCTAGTGTCATGGCACGTCCCCATGCCAAAGTGTCTTAACAAGGAGAAAGGGGGCACCTTCAAGATGGTGGAGGAGTAAGACGTGGAGATCAGCTTCCTCCCCACAAATACATCAAAACTACATCTACATGTGGAACAACTCCTACAGAACATCGACTGAACGCTGGCAGAAGCCCTCAGACTTCCCAAAAGATGCCCTCAGGTGACCTACATGCAGAGGCAGGGCCAGTCCAAAGTTGAACCCCAGGAGCTGAGCAAACAATGAAGAGAAAGGGAAATCTCTCTCAGCAGCCTCAGGAGCAGCAGATTAAATCTCCACAATCAACTTGATGTACCTGCATCTGTGGAATACCTGAACAGACAATGAATCATCCCAAACTGAGGCAGTGGACTTTGGGAGCAACTGTAGACTTGGGGTAACTTTCTGCATCTAATTTGTTTCTGGTTTTATGTTTGTCTTAGTTTAGTGTTTGGAGCTTATTATCATTGGTAGATTTGATTATTGATTTGTTTGTTTTCTTCCTTTTTATTTTTATATATATATATATATTTTTTTCCTTTTTCTCTTTTCGTGAGGGTATATGTGTAGGCTTCCTTGTGTGATTTTGTCTGTATAGCTTTGCATTTGCCATTTGTCCTAGGGTTCTGACTGTCCTTTTTTTTTTTCTTTTTAGTATAGTTTTTAGCACTTGTTATGATTGGTGGATTTGTTTTTTGGTTTGATTGTTCTCTTCTTTCTTTCTCTCTTTCTTCTTTTTATTACTTTTTATTTTAAATATTTTTTTCTATTTTAATAACTTTATTTTATTTTTCTTCCTTTCTTTCATTCTTTCCCTTCCTTCCTTCCTTCCTTCCTTCCTTCCTTCCTTCCTTCCTTCCTTTCTTTTCTTTCTTTCTTTCTTTCTTTCTTTCTTTCTTTCTTTCTTTCTTT
>NW_020837965.1:24796496-24847269 GCF_003676395.1 Aethalodelphis obliquidens
TTCTTTCTTTCTTTCTTTCTTTCTTTCTTTCTTTCTTTCTTTCTTTCACTTTTTCTCCCTTTCCTTCTGAGCCATGTGGCTGACAGGGTCTTGGTGCTCTGGCTGGGTGTCAGGCCTGAGACTCTGAGGTGGGAGAGCCAAGTTCAGGACATTGGTCAACCAGAGACTTCCTGGACTCACATAATATTAATCAGCCAAAGCTCTCCCAGAGATCTCCATCTCAACGCTAAGACCCAGCTCCACTCAATGACCAGCAAGCCACAGTGCTGGACACCCTATTCCAAACAACTAGCAAGACAGGAACACAACCCCACCCATTAGCAGAGAGGCTGCCTAAAATCATAACAAGTTCACAGATACCCCAAAAAACACCACCGGACGTGGTCTTGCCCACCAGAAACACAAGATCCAGCCTCATCCACCAGAACACAGGCACCAGTCCCCTCCACCAGGAAGCCTACAAAACCCACTGAACCAACCTTACCCACTTGGAGCAGACACCAAAAACAACAGGAACCAAGAACCTGCAGCCTGCAAAAAGGAGACCCCAAACACAGTAAGTTAAGCAAAATGAGAAGACAGAGAAATACACAGCAGATGAAGGAGCAAGGTAAAAACCCACCAGACCAAACAAATGAGGAGGAAATAGGCAGTCTACCTGAAAAGGAATTCAGAGTAATGATAGTAAAGATGATCCAAAATCTTGGAAACAGAATGGAGAAAATACAAGAAACATTTAACGAGGACCTAGAACAACTAAAGAGCAAACAAACAATGATGAACAACACAATAAATGAAATTAAAAATTCTCTAGAAGAAATCAATAGCAGAATAACTGAGGCGAAGAACGGATAAGTGACTTGGAAGATAAAATAGTGGAAATAACTACTGCAGAGCAGAATTAAGAAAAAAGAATGAGAAGAATTGAGGACAATCTCAGAGACCTCTGGGACAACATTAAATGCACCAACATTCGAATTATAGGGGTCCAGGAAGAAGAAGAGAAGAAAAAAAAGGGACTGAGAAAATATTTGAGAGATTATAGTTGGAAACTTCCCTAATATGGGGAAAGAAATAGTCAAGTCCAGGAAGCACAGAGAGTCCCATACAGGATGAATCCAAGGAGAAACACACCAAGACACATATTAATCAAACTATCAAAAATAAAAACAAAGAAAAAATACTAAAAGCAGAAAAACAACAATTAACATACAAAGGAATCTTCATAAGGTTAACAGCAGATCTTTCAGTAGAAACTCCGCAAACCAGAAGGGAGTGGCAGGACATATTTAAAGTGATGAAAAGGAAAAACCTATGGCCAAATCACTCTACCCAGCAAGGATCTCAGTCAGATTTGACAGAGAAATTAAAACCTTTACAGATAAGCAAAAGCTAAGAGAATTCAGCACCACCAAACCAGCTCTACAACAAATGCTAAAGGAACTTCTCTAGGCAGGAAACACAAGAGAAGAAAAAGATGTGCAATAACAAACCAAAAGCAATTAAGAAAATGGTAATAGGAACATACATATCAATAACTACCTTAAATGTAAATGGATTAAATGCTCCAAGCAAAAGACATAGACTGGCTTAATGGATACAAAAACAAGATGCATACATATGCTGTCTACAAGAGATCCACTTCAGACCTAGGGACACATACAGACTGAAAGTGAGGGGATGGAAAAAGATATTCCATGCAAATGGAAATCAAAAGAAAGCTGGAGTAGCAATTCTCATATCAGACAAAATAGACTTTAAAATAAAGACTATTACAAGAGACAAAGAAGGACACTACATAATGATCAAGGGAACAATCCAAGAAGATATAACAGTTGTAAATATTTATGCACCCAGCATAGGAGCACCTCAATGCATAAGGCAAATGCTAACAGCCATAAAAGGGGAAATCAACAGTAACACAATCATACTAGGGGATTTTAACACCACATTTTCACCAGTGGACAGATCATCCAAAATGAAAATAAATAAGGAAACACAAGCTTTAAATGATACATTAAACAAGATGGACTTAATTGATATTTATAGGACATTCCATCCAAAAATAGCAGATTACACTTTCTTCTCAAGTGCTTATGGAACATTTTCCAGGATAGATCATATCTTGGGTCACAAATCAAGCCTTGGTAAATTTAAGAAAATTGGAATCATATCAAGTATCTTTTCCGACCACAACGCTATGAGACTAGATATCAATTACAGGAAAAAAATCTGTAAAAAATACAAACACATGGAGGCTAAACAATACACTACTAAATAACCAAGAGACCACTGAAGAAATCAAAGAGGAAATAAAAAAATATAGAAACAAATGACAATGAAAACATGAGGATCCAAAACCTATGGGATGCAGCAAAAGCAGTTCTAAGAGGGAAGTTTATAGCAATACAATCCTACGTCAAGAAACAAGAAACATCTCAAATAAACAACCTAACCTTACACCTAAAGCAATTATAGAAAGAAGAAAAAAAAACACCCTAAAGTTAGCAGAAGGAAACAAATCATAAAGATCATATCAGAAATAAATGAAAAAGAAATGAAGGAGATGATAGCAAAGATCAATAAAACTAAAAGCTGATTCTTTGAGAAGATAAACAAAATTGATAAACCATTAGCCAGATTCATCAAGAAAAAAAGGGAGAAGACCCAAATCAATAGAATTAGAAATGAAAAAGAAGGAGTAACAACTGACACTGCAGAAATACAAAGGATCATGAGAGATTACTACAAGCAACTATATACCAATAAAATGGACAACCTGGAAAAAATATACAAATTCTTAGAAAAGCTCATTCTGATACTGAATCGGGAAGAAATAGAAAATATAAACAGACCAGTCACAAGTAATGAAATTGAAACTCTGATTAAAAATCTTCCAAAAAACAAAAGCCCAGGACCAGATGGCTTCACAGGCGAATTCTATCAAACATTTAGAGAAGAGCTGACACCTATCCTTCTCAAACTCTTCCAAAATACAACAGAGGGAGGAAGACTCCCAAACTCATTCCACGAGGCCACCATCATCCTGATACCAAAACCAGGCAAAAATGCCACAAAAAGAGAAAACTACAGGCCAATATAACTGATGAACATAGATGCAAAAATCCTCAACAAAATACTAGCAAACAGAATCCAACAGCACATTAAATGGATCATACACCATGATCAAGTGGGGTTTATCCCAGGAATACAAGGATTCTTCAATATATGAAAATCAATCAATGTGGTAAACCATATTAACAAATTGAAGAAGAAAACCCACATGATCATTTCAATAGATGCAAAAAAAGCTTTTGACAAAATTCAACACCCATTTATGATAAAAACCCTCCAGAAAGTAGACACAGAGGGAACTTACCTCAACATAGTAAAGGCCATACATGACAAACCCACAGCCAACATCGTTCTCAATGGTGAAACTCAATGGTGAAACTGAAACTATTTCCACTAAGATCAGGAACAAGACAAGTTTGCCCACTCTCATCACTATTATTCAACATAGTTTTGGAAGTTTTAGCCACAGCAATCAGAGAAGAAAAAGAAATAAAAGGAATCCAAATCAGAAAACAAGAAGTAAAGCTGTCACTGTTTGCAGATGATATGATACTATACATAGAGAATCCTAAAGATGCTACCAGAAAACTACTAGAGCTAATCAATGAATTTGGTAAAGTAGCAGGATACAAAATTAATTCTTCAAAATCTTTTGCATTCCTATACACAAATGATGAAAAATCTGAAAGAGAAATTAAGGAAACACTCCCATTTACCATTGCAACTAAAAGAATAAAATACCTAGGAATAAACCTACCTAAGGAGACAAAAGAACTATATGCAGAAAGCTATAAGACACTGATGAAAGAAATTAAAGCTGATACAGATGGAGAGATATACCATGTTCTTGGATTGGAAGATTCAGCATTGTGAAAATGACTATACTACCCAAAGCAATTTACAGATTCAGTGCAATCTCTATCAAAATACCAATGGCATTTTTCACAGAACTAGAACAAAAAATTTCACAATTTGCATGGAAACACAAAAGACCCTGAATAGCCAAAGCAATCTTGAGAAAGAAAAACGGAGCTGGAGGAATCAGGATCCCAGAATTCAGACTACACTACAAAGCTACAATAATCAAGACAGTATGGTACTGGCACAAAAACAGAAATATAGATCAATGGAACAGGATTTAAAGCCCAGAGATAAACCCACGCACATATGGTCACCTTATCTTTGATAAAGGACACAAGAATATACAATGGAGAAAAGACAGCCTCTTCAAGAAGTGGTGCTGGGAAAACTGGACAGCTACATGTAAAAGAATGAAATTAGAACACTCCCTAACACCATACACAAAAATAAACTCAAAATGGATTAAAGACCTAAATGGAAGGCCAGAAACTATTAAACTCTTAGAGGAAAACATAGGCAGAACACTCTATGACATAAATCACAGCAAGATCCTTTTTGACCCACCTCCTAGAGAAATGGAAATAAAAACAAATATAAACAAATGGGACCTAATGAAACTTAAAAGCTTTTGCACAGCAAAGGGAACCATAAACAAGACGAAAAGGCAACCCTCAGAATGGGAGAAAATGTTTGCAAATGAAGCAACTGACAAAGGATTAATCTCCAAAATATACAAGCAGCTCATGCAGCTCAATATCAAAAAAACAAACAACACAATCCAAAAATGGGCAGGAGATCTAAATAGACATTTCTCCAAAGAAGATATACAGATTGCCAACAAACACATGAAAGGATGCTCAACATCACTAATCATGAGAGAAATGCAAATCAAAACTACAATGAGGTATCACCTCACACCAGTCAGAATGGCCATCATCAAAAAATCTACAAACAGTAAATGCTGGAGAGGGTGTGGAGAAAAGGGAACCCTCTTGCACTGTTGGTGGGAATGTAAATTGATACAGCCACTATGGAGAACAGTATGGAGGTTCCTCAGAAAACTAAAAATAGAACTACCATATGACCCAGCAATCCTACTACAGGGCATATACCCTGAGAAAACCATAATTCAAAAAGAGTCATGTACCACAATCTTCATTGCAGCTCTATTTACAATAACCAGGACATGGAAGCAACCTAAGTGTCCATCGACAGATGAATGGATAAAGAAGATGTGGCACATATATACAATGGAATATTACTCAGCCATAAAAAGAAACGAAATTGAGTTATTTGTAGTGAGGTGGATGGACCTAGAGTCTGTCATACAGAGTGAAGTAAGTCAGAAAGAGAAAAACAAATACCATATGGTAACACATATATATGGAATCTAAAAAAAAAAAAAAGGTTCTGAAGAACCTAGGGCAGTACAGGAATAAAGATGCAGACATAGAGAATGGACTTAAGGGCATGGGGAGTGGGTAGGGTAAGCTGGGACTAAGTTAGAGAGTGGCATGGACATATATATGCTACCAAATATAAAATAGATAGCTAGTGGGAAGCAGCCACATAGCACAGGGAGATCAGCTCGGTGCTTTGTGTCCTCCTAGAGGGGTGGGATAGGGAGGGTGGGAGGAAGAGGCAAGTGGGAAGAGATATGGGGATGTATGTATATGTATAGCTGATTCACTTTGTTATAAAGCAGAAACTAACACACATTGTAAAGCAATTATACTCCAATAAAGATGTTAAAAAAAAAAGAAGGGGGGCTTCCCTGGTGGCGCAGTGGTTGAGAGTCCGCCTGCCGATGCAGGGGACACGGGTGTGTGCCCCGGTCCGGGAAGATCCCACATGCCGCGGAGCGGCTGGGCCCGTGAGCCATGGCCGCTGAGCCTGTGTGTCCGGAGCCCATGTTCCACAACGGGAGAGGCCACAGCAGTGAGAGGCCCGTGTACCGCAAAAAAAAAAAAAAAAAAAAGCAAAGACTGAGAGATCTCTCTCTCCTCCACGTGAGGAGACAATGAGAAGGTAGCCATCTGCAAACCAGGAAGAGAGCCCCCACCAGGACAGAAGGGGCAGGCACCTTGATCTTGGACTTCCAGCCTCCAGAACTGTGAGAGATAAATTTCTGTTGTTGAAGCCCCCCAGTTTATGGTATTTTGTTGCAGCTGTCCAAGCTAACACATCCACCCAAACCTAAATCCTGGGACACTCCATTCAGATACCTGGACCCAGAGACTGAACAGTCCTTTCTACCATCCAGTGAAGACCCCTATGTGTAGCCCCAGCAGGCACAAGCTGAAGGAGACTTTCCCTGCCCCCAAGACTGGCAGTTGTAGGAAACATCTGTTTTACTTTATAAAGCTCGTTCACATCTTGTAACACGAGTTCCCACCATCAGGATATCTGTGAGGAGGGGGCAGGGGTGGATGTTCCTGGCATCATTCCCACTGGCCGGAGAGGACTCTCCATGAGAAATCACACAACGTGGAGATGCTGAGCTCGTGTCCCAGGATCCCACCCTCTTTTTTTAAAATTGAATTTAAAAATTCTTTTTAATTTCTTTAATTTTTTTTAATCTTTAAGTTGGTTTACAATGTTGTGTTAGTTTCTGATGTACAGCAAAGTGGTTCAGTTGTGTGTGTGTATATATATAATATATATATATTCTTTTTCAAATTCTTTTCCCATATAGGTTATTGCAGTATAGTGAATATAGTTCCTTGCGCTGTACGGCAGGACCTTGTTGTTTATCTACTTTATATATAGTAGTGTGTATCTGGTAATCCTAAACTCTTAATTTATCCCTCCCCCCTTCCCCTTTGGTAACCATAGGTTTGTTTTCTACGTTTGTGAGTCTGTTTCTGTTTTGTAAATAAGTTCATTTGTATCTTTTGTTTTTTAGATTCCACATATAAGTGATATCATACGATATTTGTCTTTCTCTGTCTGACTGCCTTCACTTGGTATGATAATCTCTGGGTCCATCCATGTTGCTGCAAATGGCATTATTTCATTCTTTTTTATGGCTGAGTAATATTCCATTGAATATATGTACCACATCTTTAGCCATTCTTCCATCGATGGACATTTAGGTTTCCATGTCTTGGCTATTGTAAGTAGTGCTGCTATAAACATTGGGGTGCATGTACCTTTTCAAATTAGAGTTTTCTCCAGATATATGCCTGGGAGTAGAATTGCTGGATCATATGTTTGTTCTATTTTTAGTTTTTTAAGGACCCTCCATACTGTTCTCCATAGTGGCTGCACCAATTTACATTCCCACCAACAGTGTAGGAGCAGAATCCCACACTCTCTTCACTTGGTGCCTCTGCCTCTCCCTGAGGGGTGGAATGCAGCTGATGAGAGGGCTTTGAGGACCGTGGCTCTCCCTGCCCCACTCAACACCCACTGATGAACTGAGGAGCTGCGCTCAGCAAGGAGCCCCCAGAATGTCTGCCCTGCCCTGAGACCACCACCATCACCAAGGGCATTGTCATCTCCACCACCGTCACTCACATCTTGACCTTCCCCAGTGAGACAAGAAGAGTAAGCACAGGACCTGGCACATAGTAGGTGCTCAGTGGACATCACTTCCCTCTTCCTCACGTCTCAGGCTCTAATCTAGGTATCTTGCTAATAATGTTAACCAAAGCAGAAATAATTACCATTATCAACTGTTCCCTGCAGGCAGGTACATGAAATAAAGGCTTCCAGGCACTGATTCACTGAATGCCCACAATTTTCCAAAGTGGAACCTATAAGGCCCATGAGGAGTCGGAGGAGAGACCAAGGGCACCACGTTTGTGTCAAGGGCAGAGCTGAAAGAAGAACCTGTTCTAGGCAGCTGGGATGCAGGGCTCCCTCCATCCTCCAACTGCAAGAAATAAGACCAAAACGGTCCCAAGACACATGCACACACACACACACATACACCACACAACATACACTCACACACCCCACACAGACACACACCAAACCCACTTACATACACATACACCCCCTCACATACATACATGCTTGCACAAACTCATGTACACAGACACGCCAAACACACATTCACACGGTCATACACACATCCACATATGCTTATTCACACATACTCCACCACAGACACACACATATCCACAGACACACACACACACACCACACCACCACACTGGGGTGGTTAATTTCATGTGCCAACATGGCTGGGCCATGGTGCCCAGGTATTTGGTCAAAGCTTCTTCAGATTGTTTCAGCAAGAGCAGTTTTTGGATGAGAGTAACAGTTAAATCAGCGGCTCTGAGTAAAGCAGGTTGCCCTCCAGAGCAATTAGTTGAAGGTCTGAATAGATTGAAGACTGACCTCCCCTGACAAGAAGGAATTCTGTCAGCAGACGGCCGTTGGACTTGAACTGCAACCCTGCCCTGGGTCTCCAGCCTGCCAGCCTACCCTGCCAAACCTCCAAGCTGTGTGAGCCAGTTCCTTAAGATCGACCGCTCTCTCTACCTCTCTCTCTCTCTCCACACACACACACACACACACACACACACATCCTGTTAGTTCTGTTTCTCTGGAGAACGCTGACTAATACACAGCACACACACACACATAGACACGCTGCAAACAGCTACACACACACACATATAAACACATTGCACAAACATACACCACACGCACACCCCACGAACACCCATCCACATACATCATGCAGGCACCCCACACACCACACACACACACACACACACCACGGCCGTAGACAGCCAGACATACATTCACACTAAACCTATGCATACGCCCACAGATCACAGCCCCACAGACACACGCGCCCGCCCACCATGCCACCACCCCAGAGCCATGCACACACACCATCCTGTAAGTTATCATGGACTTGGTCCCAGGGGAATAGTCTACGAGCCAGTACAGACAGTCCTCAGGCCTGGGGACCCTGTTTGTGGGTTACTGTCATCCAGACCCCACTTCCGAGGAGGGGCTTCTTTGTTTTTCTTTCTGGACCCCTAGATGAAGCGTGCTGTCCTTGAACATATCAAAAGGAAACTGATCTATGTATACACACGGAGTTGCCATTGCGCTTGTTTTTTTGTTGTTGTTGGTTTTTTGCAATACGCGGGCCTCTCACTTTTGTGGCGTCTCCCGTTGCGGAGCACAGGCTCCGGACGCGCAGGCTCAGCGGCCATGGCTCACGGGCCCAGCCGCTCCGCGGCATGTGGGATCTTCCCGGACCGGGGCACGAATCCGCATCCCCTGAATCGGCAGGCGGACTCTCAACCACCGCGCCACCAGGGAAGCCCGTGCTTGTTGTTTTTGAAGTCAGCTTGGTCACTTGGGCCCCAGATGGCTCCCGACATGCTTCCAGCTGAACAAGGGGGGGGGGCTCACACTTTTGTTGCTTGTCCTATCCAGTGACACCCCAGAGCTTGGGCTCCCCTTCTCAGGACATGGAGACAACGAGCAGGATGGGGGGTTCTTCTGGAAGATCCTGGCTCCTCCCACACCCCCAGCCAAGGCAGGAAGTCAGCGACAGTGGCTGAGCCACCATGGGTGTCCCTCAGAGAGGACCCCAGCTCCCTCATTGGTCTCAGATCCACACCCCTTGGATTGCAAATACAATCCAAGCGAAATAGAAGCTATTCCAGAAACATCTGCCGTAAATGTTCACTTCAGCTCCTTAACACATGGAAATGATGACATCCTCTCCTCAAACACACACAAAAAATTTTAATTGACAGCAGAACTCTTGGTGGAAGCTTCCATGATCTCGATGGGAGTCTGGCTTTCCAAGGGAAAAACTAAATCTATGAAATTTCAATCAGTGGCCATCCCAGCTGGCTCCAGCCCACATGAGCTGGGAGGCCACGCTTCCCTGAAACATTTGGAAGACATCATATGACCTAACAGAGTCCCAGCTGAAGGGCAGCAGATACAGCTGCTGCGTGTGATGCAGACCAGAGTGGACCAGGCCAGGGCAGTGGGGGATTCTTGACAGGACCAGACTGGTTGACCCTTCCCACCCTCCACCCAGACATTTACATGGAAGAAATAAAAGGAGATCAGATGGCAGAAAACCCACTCCGGGCAGACTGTTAGCCCCTCAACAATACACTATGGGGCCTATGATGTGAGCCCATTTTGCAGCTGAGGAAACTGAGGCTCAGTAAAATGATCAAGTGCTTTTTGTTAATAAAGAGGAAAGAGGCAGCTCCTCCCCACCCTCTCCTCTTGAGGCAGCTCCTTGAAAACATAACAGGTCTGATAAGAGGCCGGAAGCTTTTGGTTTTACGGGCAAGGTCATGGGCCTCCTGACCCTTGGAACTGAAAGCATGCACATCTAAGATTAGTTTAGAGCCCCTCACAGTGCATCCTCTTGTCTCTCTAGAAGATACGAGAAGGTTTGCTTGTTCTCTCTTTCTCACACTGTATAAATTTGATGAAATTATGTCCAGACTTTGTAGTCACTTTCATGCTACACCGCATGCATGGAAACCCACTCATGCTTGTGATTAAATTGCATTCCCTCTCCGATATTGGTACAGAAGAGGCTTTTGTTGGCAGGACTCTCTCTTTTCCCCAACAGTAATTTGCCTGAAGCCACACAGAGGCCATGGGAGCTGTAACCTCCAAGTCGGCTCCTGTACCACCCTTACCTCCTTGGCACTCTGCCCTTGAGCTGGAGGGTCTTGGGAATCTTGGGGATAACATCTGGAATTGGAGGAAACAGCGCTTCTTTGTAGAGAGTTAACCTGCATGAGTTGCTTTTATGTGTTACCTTGGCCCAAAAGGCCACAGAATGACCCAACAGCCCATAAACTCAACTGACGCCAACGACCTGAAGGCAGTGATGACACCATCGCCTGTAGAGCCCCACGCTGTGTCCCCAGCACGGCTACAGGGGCCAGTTCCTTTATTTATTTTTTTGGATTTTAAAATATTGAAATATAGTTGAATTATCATGTCAAGTGTACATCAAAGTGATTCAGTTATACATATATATATCTATTCTTTTTTCAGATTCTTTTCCATTATAGGTTATTACAAGACCTTGAATATTGTTCCCTGTGCTATACAGCAGGTCCTTGTTGGTTATCTATTTTATATATGGTAGTGTGTATCCCACATTCCTAACTTATCCCTCCTCACCCCTTGCCCCTTTGGTAACCATAAGTTTGTTTCCAACGTCTGTGAGTCTGTTTCTGTTTTGTAAATAAGTTCACTCGTATCGTATTTTAGAGTCCACATATAAGTGATAGCATATGATATTTGTCTTTGTCTGACTTACTTCATTTAGTAGGATAATCTCTCGGTCCATCCATGCTGCTGCAGATGGCATTATTTCATGTGTGTGTGTATACACACACACACACACACACACACACACACACACACACAAACACACAGACACATATACCACATCTTCTTTACCCATTCCTCTGCCAATGGGCACTTAGATTGTTCCCAGGTCTTGGCTACTGTAAATAGTGCTGCAATGCACATTGGGGTACGTGTATCTTTTCTAATTAGAGTTTTCCTCTTTTCCCAATATATGCCCAGGAGTGGGATTGCTGGATCATATGGTAACTCTATTTCTAGTTCTTTAAGGAACCTCCATACCCTTTCCCACGGTGGCTGCACTAATTTACGCTCCCACCAACAGCGTAGGAGAGTTTGGCCAGTTTCTTCAATGCTTGCCCACCACAGCCTGCCTCTATGAGACTGGCTCCTCTCACCAGGTGTGTGATGCTTGAGATCCATCCCACGTCCTGTGTGTCTCAATAGCTGGCTCCTTTCCATGGCTGAGCACGTTCCCCCAGCTTTACTCTCAGGCAGCCCTTGCCATCGGTTGGCTTGCATGGGCCCACGTCCATACTTGCCATCTCTTCAGATACTGCTGTTTTCTCCTCTTCACTGAAAGGTTGTACCGAGTCAGGCTTTACCCATCACAGTCTAGCAACTTGAACTCTAATTATCACGCAGTTCATCAGGCTTCTTTTTCTGACTCAGCTTCTTCCCTCCGGCTTCATCGTATACAGATGGATCCCATGGAGGAAAGCTAATTGCATATGGTGCCACTATTTTAGGTCGGTCAAACTAACAAGCAGCAGGCATCTTAACCTTTTCCACCACTTTATTTTTAAAAAGCTGAACATCTTTTATACATACACTACTGGAGCCTCTGCATTTAGGGAGCTGGCTGTACCTTGCTGAAAACTCCCGGCTTACGTTAATATTTGCCAAATGTGATTATGGTTCCACCTCCATTTTGCTTTGCTCTATACGCGTTCAGTTCACCAGAGATGGAATAAATGAGGGATGAACGTCAAACCCCAAGCATAGACAGTCACCCACTGGTCGTCATCAGGGGTGTGCAAGGTCAACGTAAATGCAGGCTCTTGATCAAGCCCATGCTGTGTAAACACTACTTTAAACCGCATTGATTCAGGGCCCTAGGGTGGCTGCACACAGGTGCCAGATGACTTCTGCTCCACCACTGAGGTAAATTCTACAAGAAGGGCCTCTTCCGGGTGGAAAGTCCCATAAGGAGAATGCATGTTTGCAGCATCAGCAGGAGGTGTAGCTTCAGTTATGGGCAAAGCACTTTTGGGACAACAAGGCAGCTTATTCTATAGTGAAGGACTGGGTTTCACGTCCGCTGTTAATGCCTTCTCTTCATGCATGTGGAGTTCACAGACATGCTCCAGACGAGATTCCCAGCACACGCCAAACAAAGAAATGCCACAGTCTGCATCGTCAGACTCTTCCATCCCCAGCATTCGCTTCATCAGATGGCCTGGCGGTGCAACTGGTCCAGGTGCTGTCAATGCAAGGCTCTGGGCTCCTGAGTCCTCTTAGCACCTTGATCCACAGCACTGAGACTAGAACCGACCTTCTGGCACCAAGAGGCTCAAAATTATCTTTCACAGAGATGCTTTTGAATAAGAAAAAATTTGTGTATAACATAATTTTATATATAAAAATTATATAATATTTATATAATTTATTGTATACACACACACACACACACACACATCTACAGAGTTCCTGTTTTTAGTGCTTTTCATTCCATTGTGTAAATTCTAATATCCCTCCTGCATCCATTTCTTTTTGCCCCAAGGACTTCCTTTCGTGTATTTTGTAGTGCAGCTCTGCTGATCATAAATTCTTTCAGCCTTCTCATGTCTAAATAAGTCTTTATTTTGCCTTTATTTCTGAAAGATATTTTTTGCTGGGTATAGAATAGAAAGTTTTTGACAGTTTTTTTCTTTTGACACCTTGAGATGTCTGTCTCCCTCGAGATCTTCTCACTTGCTTGGTTTCTGATGAGAAATCTGCTTTCATCTTTGCCTGTCTTCCTCTGTACTTACTTTATGATTTTCTCTGGCTGCTTCCAAGATTCTCTCATTTTTTAATTCAGTTTTAAGCAATCAGCTCAGGATGTGACTTGGTGTTGTTTTCTTCGTGTTTCTTGTGCTTGGGTTTCAGTAACCTTCTTCGATCTCTGAGTTTATAGTTTTTCAGCAACATGGTAAAATTTTCCACCGTTGTTCTTTCAAATATATTTTTTTCTTCTCTTTCTCCCCTGCTTCAGGACCTTTTGTGTGTGTGTATGTGGTACGTGGGCCTCTCACTGTTGTGGCCTCTCCCGTTGCGGAGCACAGGCTCCGGACACGCAGGCTCAGCGGCAATGGCTCACGGGCCCAGCCGCTCCGCGGCATGTGGGATCTTCCCAGACCGGGGCACGAACGCATGTCCCCTGCGTCGGCAGGCGGACTCTCAACCACTGCGCCACCAGGGAAGCCCAGGACTATTTTTTTTTATACACATTGAGCCACTGGAAGTTATCTCATAGCTCCCTGAAGCTCTGTTTGTTTTTTCAATCTCTTTTTTGCTATATGTCTCATTATGGGTAGTTTCCATAACTATGTCTTCAAGTTAACTAATCTTTTCTTCTACAGCGTCTAATCTTTTAATTTCATCCAATGTATTTTTCATCTCAGACATAGTTTTGTTATCCCTTGACATTTGACCTGTGTCTCTTTTTTATCTTTTTTATCTTTCATGCCTCAACTTAACATGCTTAGTCTTTCCTTTACTTTCCAGAACATAGAGAATAGAGTTATGATAACTCATTTAATATCCTGCTTTCTGATTCTGTCATCTCTGATGGACTTTCCTCCTCATTATAGGTCGTGTTTTTCTGCTTCTTTGCATGCTTGGGTAATTTTAAATTTTTTTATTTTATTTTTTATTGAAGTATAGTTGCTATACAATATTATATGTTACAAGTGTACACTATAGTGATTCACAATCTTTAAAAGTTATACTCCATTTATAATTATTATAAAATATTGGATAATATATATATTTGTATATATATTATATATATACATATATATATATATACATACATGCCACATCTTCTTTATCCATTCATCTGTTGATGGACAACTTAGGTTGCTCCGTGCTCCATATCTTGGCTATTGTAAATAATTCTGCTATATCTGCATAGTTTTTCTTATTGGGTCCTAGACATTGTAATTTTTACCTTATTGGGTGCTGAATATGTTTCTATCCCCATAAATATTGTTGAGATTTGTTCTCAGACATAATTACTTGGAAACTGATACCCTCCAGGCTTGGTTTTAAGCTCTGTTATGTAGGACCAGAGTGTCATTTAGATTTATTTTAGGGCTAATTTTACCCCACTCCTGTGCCAATATCCTTCTGAGTTCCTTACCCAATGCCCATGACTGTGAGGCTTTCCAGTTGGGTGTGTGGGGACAGGCACTGTTGCCAGCCCTGCAAGACCGCAGATGCTGTTATCTATGATTCTTTTCTGTGGTTCTTTTCCCCGCCTGGGGTAGTTGGCTCACACACATTGCTGATTGTTCTTCCACTGAATACTCAAAGGGGACCCTCTGCAGATCTCCAAACGTCCCCTCTGTTCATCCCTCTCTTGTTCATTACTCTGCCTGTGGACTCCAGCTGCTTCTGCCCCCTCAAAGCCCCAGTTCCCTCTCCTCAACTCAAGAAGACCCCAGGCTCTGTCTGGGCTCCCCCTCCTGGTGCCAGGGCCTGGAAACGCTCTCCAGCCAGTAAGCTGGAGCAGTCACAGGGCTCACATTGTTTGTTTCCCATCTCTCAGGGATTACAGCCTTGAACTGTTTGACGTCCAATGTCTGAAGTCTGTTGATTGCATATATTTTGTCCAGACCTTTAATTGTTTCAGGCAGGATGGTAAATCTAGTTCCTGTTTTTCCATCTTGGCCAGGGGTAAAAGTTCATCAAGTATTTGCTGAATGTCAAATATTTACCAGGTGCCAAAGATTATTGAATGTCAGGCAGTCTTCTGTACTTTGGGGATGTGTCTGAGGACAAAATCCAACATCTCTACCCTTGGGGAGAGCAGTGGTGGTCAAAAAATAAACAATAAAATGTAAGAAATCAATAAATTAGATGTACTGTGGCATTGGTTTGCTCAGGCTGCCCTAACAAATACCCCAGACTGGGGGCTTGACCAACAGAAATTTATTTTCTCATAATTCTGGAGGCTACAAGTCTGGATTCAAGGTGTGGGCAGGACTGGTTTCTCCTGAGGCCTCTCTCCTTGGCTCCCAGACAGCTAGTTTCTCCCTGTGTCCTCCAGTGGCCTTTCTTCCCTGCGTGTGTGTTCTAATCTCTTCTTATCGGACGCCAGTGTACGGATTAGGGCCCACCCATAGGACCTCATTTAACCTAAATCACCTCTTTAAAGGCTCTATTACCAAACACAGTCGCATTTTAAGGTACTGGAGTTTAGGACTCCAACATAAGGATTTGGTTGGGGGGCGGGGTACACACAATTCAGCCCATAAGGCTGTTGGAAGGTAGAAAGTGCTGCAGAAAAAAAAGAAAAAAGCAGAAGGTTTAGGGGGATCAGGGAACAGAAGTGGTACATTTTTTTAATAGAGCAGTTGGGTAGGTCTTACTGAGAAGGTGACATTTCTGCTCCAATGCAAACCTTAATGAATTCAGAAGGGTTTTAGAGCCACCAGGAAACCAGAACAGCTTCCCTGGATTCCTGAAAGCCGCCCCCCTCTGTCAGAAGGGTCTGCTGACCGCCCCCCCCCCCAAGGCTGGGAGGAGCACGGAAAGGAGAAAAGGACCATGGACGGGTCTTCCCAGATAGCACGTGGGCCCCGAGCCCTGTCCAAGCCGTAATTAATTGGTATACATGTTCTCAGAGTTTACAAATGTTTATTCTACAAAATCTAGGACTCAGATCCAATGAGAAAAGGCATTTTTCATGGTGAGAGTCTGGGTCTGATCAGGCCTCTTGTGACGGAGGGCAGCTGAACTGAACAAACGTCACGCTGGTCAGGACAAAGCATCTGGGAGACCATCATCTGTGCTCGAAACGAGCAGCGTCTCCAGAGCTGAGTTCACGCGAGGTCCCCACCACCCGGGAGGAGATGCTCGTCTGTGCACAGGCCACACGTCTAGGGACGTCTAGGGACGTGAGTTGGGCCGTGTCCGCCCCCATCCTCACCAGCGCCCACCTCCCCCACTGTGTCGGCTCTCGGCCTCGGAACCTTCGTCGGCAGCCTGTGCTCCCTCCTGGGGGGAGACGTAGGATGAGGCCTTTTGAGGGGTCGGCGCTTCGGAAAGGTGATGATCACTGCCCCACCCCAGGAGCCAGCTGAGGGCACTGCACAAAGACAGACACGCCAAGGCCCCAACGTCACAATGTGTCTCCCGGTCTCCTCCCTGTTCCCGGCTGTGGACTGGAAAAAAAAAAAGCGCAACCTAAAAGTTGAGAATTGTGTTTAATTTGGCAGACAAAACTGAGGACTTAAGCCTGAGATGCGGCCTCTCAGATCACACTGAGGGACTGATCCAAAGAAGTTAGAGAGGAGCCAGGCCATGTAGAGGGTTTTGGAACAAAGAGCAGGTAGTCAGAGCATCAAGATTACTGTTGAATAAAGAAAACCAGACATCTCAAGTTAAGAGATTTAGCACGTTTCTATGCATGGGAAGATGCAAAGTCTGGGCTCATTGAAATTATTCCTTTGACATGCACCTTAGCTGTCTGGGGCCAGTGTTCCGTGCTTTCCCATCCTGAGTCCCCTCAGGGTGCACCTCTTGGGCGGCTGCAGTGGCTGAGAGCTTGGCAGTGGTCTCTCTCCATCCTGAGTTCCTCAGGGCTCACCACTGAGGGCAGCTGTAGTGGCTGGATGGCTGCAACATTTTTTTTGCAGGCCACGTTTTTCATTCATATCACCCTCCCATCACCTCGGAAACTCACCCACAGAGGTTGGGAGAACCCAAGGGCTCAGGTCTGCCAGAGGTCAGGGTGTCCCCCGAAGCCCCTTGGGATACCCTGATGCAGGGGCCCCAGAGGAGGGGCTGGTTGGAAGGGAGTAAGAGGTCTGCTCTGTATTTGACTGTTTTGACCCCAGCCCATGATTTCTTTCCAAATCGGTTGCATTGGAACAATTTTCTAAAGCTTTTATAACACACCCCTAAAACTTAAAGAAAAACTTTGCCCTCCCCTTTCCCCCCCAAACCCACAAACCCTGAAGGAGGCACAGAAGACAAACAAACAAAGCAATCAAACTTCATCTTTGAAACTCAGGCAGTACATGGACCTTAAACAGCGGGTCCGCCTCCCAGGAGAGGACACTGCTTCCCACGCCCAGCACATCCAGACCAGAGGCTCGTGAGCTGATCGAGGGTCCCTGGCACACCCGACCCCGCCATGGAAGAGCTGCCCTTATCCTCTGCTCCCCTGTCCCTGACTGAGGATCCTGGCAGCTTCTGGAATATGCAGAGACCAAAGCTCTGCCAAGTCAACCCTCTTCAATGAGCTTAGGCTTAACTTTTCTAAACGGCTCCACTAATCAATATCAGACACAAATCGTATATTCGATGCTTGTAGGCAAAACGTATAATCTGCTTAAGGAAAGAAACCAAGACAGTTTAGGAACTCCACCTTGCATTTTCCAGCCAGCCTTTCTTGGTCGTAAATGTGATTCTTTAAGACTCGGGGTTCGGGGTTCAGTTGGAGCCTGGGGCAAGGAAGAATGTGGGGCTTAAAAACAAAAGACACAGACTTACTAGAGAATGGACTTGAGGCTATGGGGAGGGGGAAGTGTAAACGGTGACAAAGCGATAAAGAGGCATGGACATATATACACTACCAAACGTAAGGTAGATAGCTAGTGGGAAGCAGCCGCATAGCACAGGGAGATCAGCTCGGTGCTTTGTGACCGCCTGGAGGGGTGGGATAGGGAGGGTGGGAGGGAGGGAGACGCAAGCGGGAAGAGATATGGGAATATATGTATATATATAACTGATTCATTTTGTTGTGAAGCTGAAACTAACATACCATTGTAAAGCAATTATACTCCAATAAAGATGTTAAAAAAAAAAAATGTATACAGTATCTCTTAAAAAAAAAAAAAAAAAAACAGCAGGCTGTGTGCACATCCCACTTACAGTCCTCCTCTATGTGGCAGGCTTCTCCGAGTCGCCCGTCCACCACATATACACACACGCACACACACGCACACACGCACACCTCAGTTTCCTTATTTGTGGAATTGTCCATGGGGCGATTGTGTAAGGTTAAAATGCAGTTTGTAAAAAGGTTTCATTGATTCGTGATGGGAATATGATTTATTAACATGTGAATGTCCCCAGAGCCTAATGGGATAAAGAGAATTTTGACCTTGCTGGGTCTGCTGGCTCTGTGTCACCCCCGCTCTAACCCCCCCCAGGGAGAGCTCTCTATTTGCCAGCTGGGTTTCAGGCTTTTTTATGATGTAGCTTCGGGAGAGAGGGTACAAAGAGAGAGATCTCAAGAGGGAGAGAGAGGGGCGCGATTCTTACCGGCTCGGTGAGCTCCAGGGCCCTCCCTTTGTTGAGGAGAAATACGGAGAATGGGCAATGCAGAAAGGAAACAAAAAAGAAGCCAGGCTGAATCTAGCACGTCGTAGAAAGCCGGGAGAGGGGGGCCGTGAGAGAGAGAAAGCCATCTTGTGAGACAGGCAAGGAGTGGGGGTTTTGCAAATGCTGGGACGAGGGAAGGACCACAGAGCATCCAGAGAGCGGGAGGAACTGGGGAGGGGAGAGACGAGAGGGTTTACACCAGCCTCGCTGAGGCTCTGCAGTGTGTCTCCTGAGGTATGGTTTCCAAAGACACCAGCCAGGACTGGGATCCCTTTTCAATTCTTTTGTCGCTGGACTGCTGCTTCTGTGTGTGATTCGGTGCTGTGCCCGGGACACCTGGGGTCCTAGGTCTTTCCCGGATACACGGCCATCCATCCACCCATTCGCTCATGACCTCATCAAACACTGAGTCCCTGTTCTAGCTCCCGCTCTGTGGCTGGCCACGCACGAGGGTGGTGGTAACAGAGACATGCAATATACGTGCCTGGTGAGGGGAGGTGCCAGACCATGCCAGGGGATGGTTCCACTCAGAAGGTGCTGGGTGTCATGCCAGGGACAAGCACAGGGGGCTGTGGGTGCAGAGAGGGGCAAAAACCCCTGTCTTAGAAAAGCTGCGCTGGAGAGGTGGGTCCAGGGGGACAAGGATTTACTGCCAGTAGGTCAAGGGGTGAGGGCTGGGAGAGGCACGTGCAGGCACACTTGGCTGAGGGCGCCGTATGTGCAAAGGCCCGGGGGCCAGCATACGTGTGGCAAGTTTGTAAAGACTCAAGCATGGCGGAAGCTCTGACCAAAGTGCTGTGTAGTGAGAGACGAGAGTTTGGATTTTTACCTGAAGGCGAAAGGCTTCAGCAGAAGGATTTAAACCCGGGGATGACAGGTTTTCATTTAGAAAGTTTGCGTTGTCAGCTGCAGGAAGAAAAACACCTGAGGGGTGAAGACTCCACCTACTGCACAAAGCTGAAATTTCTTACCTGCAGCCACTGCCTCCAGGGGGTCAGGCACAGGTGTGTGTGTGTGTCTGTGTGTGTGTGTGTGTGAATGCATGTGAGCGAGTGCATCCGTATTCCAGCTCTGGGACCTCCAGCCGGGCTAGGAACACTGGACCACGTCCCTCCCTCATCCTCAGACCCAGTCCCCGATGTTCCCGGAGCAGGGAAGAAGCTGTGTGGGGCACAGCTGGTGGCCCGGGGCTGAGCAAGGACAGACGCTGCAGAAACAGCTGGAGGGGAATCAATTTGTTCTCTGCTACAGCCAGACATAAACCAATTAGAGCAGATCCAACAGGGGCCCAGTGCTGGGAGAAACCGACAGGAGAAGGGCAAACCTGGGCAGTTCATCCTTGCTGGGACCTTCCAGTTGCCTGCGGGATAAAGCCTGGGCTCCAGGAAGGTGGCCGAGACTGCCTCCGTCCTCTCCCACCTCTCCTCACTCCACCTGGACACGCGGGCCGCAGAAAGTGTGGGGTCTGGCCGGGGGCCTCTTGCCGGTCCTCTCCTGGGAATGCTGCCCCTGCCTCTGCCAGCCCCTCCTCCTGGCCCACCTGCCCCCAGGTGCTCTCCTCCAGCCCCGCCTGCTGGGTCTCCTCTGGCCTCTGTTCAGTGAGGGCTCCGGTGAGAGATGAGGGATCAGAGGCTGGACCGCAGGGCTCCCTTGGCGCTGCCTGACTGCAATCACGGTGACCGTCTCTGGACCCCTCAGCCCCCCAGCCCCAGCCCGGCCACTGGTGGGCACCCAGGAAGTCTGGCTGCTTCCCGGTGGCCCTGCTGCCGCTCTGATCACAGTGCTTCCCCATTGGGCCCTCCCACCCACTCCTCCCCCAAACCAGCCAGCTGTATCCCGGGACTCCTCCCACCCTGCTGGCTCTTGGCACCCGTGCCAGCTGTGAGCCATCCCTGTGCGACCCTGTGGGCTGTGAGGCCCTGTTTTCCAGGAAGCAGCACCTCAGGGTCTGCAGCCTGAGATGGGTCCAGGACAGGCCTGGGGGTTCTGGTTCCTCGAACGGGCCTTCCAGGGAGAGGGGGTATGAACTTAGGGGTGGCAGCTAGGAAGGGCTCCTGTGCTTCCTCTGGTGCCCGTCCAGTAGGCCGAGGAGGGCGGTCCTGTGTCCCCATGTGTGTTGCTGCCACCTCTTCCCTGTCCCCACGTCCCTTCACACCCACTGCTGGTTTCTTGGCCGCTGAGTGGGTGTTCCCTCTGGTGGTTGGCATGCTTGCTTCTTGAGTGCCTCCTGCCTGCCAGTGTGGGGCAGGGGACCAGGACTCACCTCCCCAATTTAGAGGACAGGAAGTCACGTGGGTCTTGGGAGAACTCTGTGAGCAGTCCTTGAGGGCTGCCTGGAGGAGGGGATGCTTGGGCTGGCACTGAAGGACAAAGTGCCCCCGGTGCAAAGGGAGGAGGGGTCCCATCCTCATGGCTTCACATCTTCTACGTGCCCTGTGCTGTCCTCCCCACCTGGCACCCCCCCCTCCCCATGGAGTCCCAGGGCTCTGGCCCTACCCACCCACTGTCCCAGCCACTCAGGACGGCCATGGGACCAACTTTCCAGGGCCTCCTTTGGTCCTTGCAGAGACAGAGAGCCCAGGGAGCTTCTTTCACTCTGTTTTTTTGGTTGTTGTTTTGTTTGTCTTGTTTTAATCTCTCTCTGTCTAAGGGAAAAATCCACGGAGAACTTCCAGTAAATAAAATCACCCACCTCGTTCCAAGTGAATTGGTGAGTCAGCTGCTGCTGATTTGATGTCAGGACTGAGTCTCTACCGTGGGGACTCACAGGCCTCCAAGAATACATGTGTGAACCCCCAGGTTCAAGGACTAGAGCCTGAGGACCCCTCAGCCAGGCCCACAAGGCCCCCGCCTCCCCCTCAGCTTCTCTCCCAGCCCCCACTCGTTCTGCGGCAGTGCCTCCCACCCCGAGCCCATGATCACCCTCAGCGCTCCCCCCCCACCGCCCCCGCTGCCTTTGGGTACAGTACCTTCCCTGTCTCCGGCTGGAAGTTGCTTTCTCCCTTACTTGCTGGCCTGGCAAGGTCTTCTCATCCCCACGAGTCATCCCCGGCTGCTTCCCAGCCCCGCCCCCGGCCCCTACCCAGAGGGCGTGGACAAGAGCATCCCCCCACCCACCCCCGGCTCCCCAGGCAGTTTCCTGCCTCTCCAGCACATCCCTAGGGGTCCCTGCACTCTTCCGTGTAACCTATTCACGTTTGCCCCACACCCCTTTCTGAGACTGAGCTGACCAGTGGAGCTCTGTCACCCCCAGATCCACCCACAGAACTGCCACCCATGACAGGTGACATGCTCTGCCCCAGGACAGGGCTGCCTGGCTCAGAGCCACCTTCCCTCCCATCGAAGCCACTGCTGGGCCTGGGCCACGGAGGTACCTACCCATGAGCAGTAGTGGCAAGAACCTCCTCGCCTGCCATCTTCAGCTAGTCAAAGAGCCCTGGAACCACAGCCTGAGCGGTGTACCCCAGAATCACCACTAAGTCTAGGGGGACACAGGAGGGAAGAATCATAGAACTGGCGGGAGGGGGGTTTGGTGGTGGTTACAGAGCCCTGGATATCCTGCCACCTATGGCGCTATGATCTTCTGAGAGCCTCATCTGTAAAGTGGGCTGCTAGAGCCAATGGAATGGGGCTGTGGACATAATCTCCTCCCCAGGTCCTGCACACAGTAGGTGCTCAGTGAAGGCACAACGACCTGCCACATGCTGCAGGTGGCATTGCACCCAGCTCCATGCTCAAGCGCGACTGTCTGAAGCTCACTGTCCCCTGGCAGGCTCTGTGGTTTGGAGACGTGCCCTCAGCTTTCACCAGGAGTGGTTACAAGGAGCACTTTTATGAGACCTGTCATGGCATTTGCTGTCCAGATGTTCTTGGGGACATTATCCATTTATCATTTCTGGGCCACCTAGATGGAGCCTCATGGGAAAAGCATCTTTCAGAGCCAAGGCTGGAAAAGTCTGTGTGCTTTCCAGAGCACTGAATGGCCACCACGTGTGACGGAGCATTTTCCTAACACAGGCATATACGGAGGCACCGCTCTGGCCAGCCCTTGGGACAGTCACCTCCAGGCTGATGGACTGGTCTTGTCCACCTTCCCCAGGGGTCTCACACAATGGGGAGAAAGGAGGGAAGGCTTTTCCTAAGGGATAGTGAAGACAATCGAACTGATCCTATTTCCCTTTTCACTTTGGCTGCCAGGAACCTCAGAGCCAAATTGAAAACTCCAACCAAAGCCTCTGTGCCAGACCTACTGGCCTGCATGTTTATGTTCCACTTTTCTCATTGTAGTTCAATTCCTACTGTCATTTATATTTCCTCTAACCTGGAAACTTCTGTGTGTTTGCATTTCACTCATTTTTGCTATATCTTGCTTGGAGGTTGATGTCATCCTTCAAGTAAGGCAGGGTTTTGTTTTTGTTTTTTAAACATCTTTATTGGAGTATAATTGCTTTACAATGCTGTGTCAGTTTCTGCTTTATAACAAAGTGAATCAGCTATACATATACATATATCCCCATATCTCCTCCCTCTTGTGTCTCCCTCCCACCCTCCCTATCCCACTTCTCTAGGTGGTCACAAAACACCGAGCTGATCTCCCTGTGCTATGCGGCTGCTTCCCACTAGCTATCTGTATTATATTTGGTTGTGTATATATGTCCATGCCACTCTCTCACTTCGTCCCAGCTTACCCCTCCCCCTCCCTGTGTCCTCCAGTCCATTCTCTACGTCTGCATCTTTATTCCTGTCCTGCCCCTAGGTTCTTCGTAACCTTTTTTTTTTTTAAGATTCCATATATATGTGTTAGCATACGGTATTTGTTTTTCTCTTTCTGACTTACTTCACTCTGTATGACAGACTAAGGCAGGGTTTGAAGAATGTACAGACCCAATCACTGCCCCCAAATCCCACATGGCCCCCCAGTCCCAGGAGCAGACCCTCCACTTCCCCTTCCTTCTCTTCTCTTAAGGTCACGTCCATTCAGAACCTGCAATTGACGCTGTCTTTGGAGGGAGGACGCATGAACCCACACTCCAGAAGAAATTTTTGACTCACGGAACTTGGAGCCTAACGGGATGCCTGGCCCCAGGCCTTCATTCTGGGTGACAAAGAAGCCAAGAGAGGGTGGGTGGCAGGTCTTAGGTCACACAGCATGATGGTGGCTCTTCCGGCGTTCACCCACACAGGGCGTGCACCAGCTCACCCACCACCAGCTTCCAACAAGGCAACGGTCTCCTGAATGGAAATCCTACATAAACATGAAGCTCATTTATTATGATGACTGAGTGTCAGTCGCCTTGGCTAGAGGCTTTGGGACCAGAATGAAAACTGTAGACAGGGGGATGTTTCTGCATCCCTGTCAAACCTTTCAGCAACCACCCTGAAAGCAGCCACCAGTCCTCACCGTGGGGCCGGTAAACATCGTTGCCAGGGCCACCATGGAGCGGAAATGGCCAAGTCCACAGAAGCAAGGCTTGGTTTGTGAGAAGGAAAGGAAAAGAAACTTTCAGAACAATACCTGTTTGAGCTCTTCAGCCCACATCCCTTGCTTATTTCCGGCAACCTGGAATGCTTCGTGACATTCTCCAGCGGGCAACTGCAGTGCACGTATGCATGCCTGCTCCCACACACCCGTGTGCGGGCACATGCATTCACACACTCACACACGTGCTCGCACAAAGCACACTCGTGTGCACACACACGCACGCATAAAGCACATGCCCGTGCTCATACGCATACATATGCCTGTGCTCACACGTGCACCCGTGGTCACGCACGCACACACACGCCTGCACGCGCAGAGCACGAGAGCGCTGTCTAACGGGAGGCCAGTCCCTCCCCGAGCCATCACCGTGATTAATGTAGATGCGGTAATGGCTCCGGGGGCTGTTCTAATCCCGTGTTGAGCAGCGTTCTCAGCCCCAGTAGCCGGAGTGTGGGAAAAGCTGCGCCTCACTGTCAAAAAATATTGGCAGCTGGAGAGCAGAGCTCGCAAAGCCCAAGAGAACCGCGGCGCTTTTCGGAGCTGCGGCAAAACGATAGCCGCAACGCGCCCCTGTCCTCAAGGGCTCCCTGAAAACCTGCCCCCCAAGGGGATCTGAGGTCCCTGGAGCCCACACAGACCTCCCTCGCCCCTCCCCACCCAAACAGCTCCTTTCAGTGCCCTCTGGCTCCTGCCCTGAGGTGGGGGACTGCTGGCAAAGGGTGCCTGGTGGGCATTTCCTGGGGGTGGGGGGTGGCCCCTCGCCCGCCCCCTCCCTGTGTCAAGCCGCGGGGCGCCCCTCCTCTCTGAGCCCACCCAGAACTGGGACTGAATCTTGGTGAAAAAGATCGATGGCAAAGGATCAGAGCCCCGGGGAGGTTCCTGCCAGGCGGAGGCCTGGGAAAATTGAAAACATCACATCAAGAGTGTCTCGGGATGGAGGAGCTCAGAGTGGCATCTTGAAAGAAAACGTCAGTCTGGGTTACTGCATTAATAATTCAGGGCGCGGGGGATGGGGGGAAGAGGAGACCGCTTAGCCTGATAGCAGTAGGGGTCCCCCGGGACCTTGCTGCCCGCTTCCTGGGCTGCGCTATGGAAAGGGGCTCGCAGATTTGAATGCCCACCCTGTGCTACGTGCTTTACACAAACTGATCTTCACAGCAACCCCGGGGCCCGGTGGGCGGTGCTAACTGGTCCCCACATACAGAAGAGGAGGGGCTGGGCCTGAGGCCCCGCGGCTCCCCATGGCCACCCCGTGGGGGGACCAGAATGGGGCCTGACCTCCTCCACTCACCCCCTGGGGCCCCGGCCCACCAGGCATACTTCTGTGAGTGGAAGCTGTAACTACACTTGTCTGAACTCAGAGCAGAACAAGGTATGGGAGCAGGGTATGGGATTGGGGTGGCAGTGAGGTCGTAGCGGGAGCAGAGAGGCCCGGAGAGGTTGGGCTCAGCCTTGCAGGGAACAATGTGGTGGAGGTCCGAGCCGTGAGAAGGCAGAGGGTGCCCAGGACCCGGAGGATGCTGTCTGGCTGGACAAGGGGCTTCCCGGAAAGGCGGGGCTTGGCGGCGGGCCCTGACAAGGGGCTGGCCCCCATCAAGCAGTAGGGCCTGTCCCAGAACGCCCAGCTGGGCCGCCCAGAAGGGGAGAAACAAACGGAAGCGTCACAGCCCCTGTATTCCCAGGAGGGCATTTGGTGCTTCTGCAACCCACCAGGCCTGCGTGTGTGCAAAGTGTGTGTGGTGGGGTGTGCGTGTGCACTCTGTGTGCCTGATTGTCTATGGGGAGGGGCTGTGATCACGGATATTAGGGAAGTTCCCAGCCCCAGGCAGAGCCCTGGCCACAAGCCCTCTGGGGCAGGACAGCCGGGGTCCTGGGCTGACCACCGAGGGGGTCCTCTCGCCTGCCCAGGCTGTCTCCCTTCTGGACGGGACTGGCCAGCCAGCACCTCCGGGTGGATCCCTGCCAGGTGTCCTGGCTCACACTGCCCCCCAGTGGCCATCCTGGGTGCCCAAGGGCCTGGGGCCGGAGTGGACAGAGAGCCGGCAGACAAGGTCCCAGAGTGACCAAGGCTACAGTCCATATGGGGGTCTGTAGCCTTGGCCACTCTGGTAGGGGGTTCAGGCCCTACGGTCCCTCTAAAAAAATGGCAGACATTCTGGCCTGAGACCTCCGGACCCACCAAGATGGTACCCGACACCTTCCACCAACCTCGGAGAGTGAAGAACCAGCCCGCTTCAACTGCCTGTACTGCCAGAGGATGGGCCAGCCCTCCGGTCCACCAGCATCTCATGGAGGCCTCTGCTCCGTCACATCCCTGCCTCAGACCTCGGCTCCCGCATCTGGATTGGCACGGCCTGGGGGTCCTCGCAACTCAGACATCTTGTGAACTTAGGACTGCAAGATCTGCTGGTGAGGGTCTGGGAGCTTCTGGGGGTTGTAACCCTCAGACCCCCCTTGGAGAGGACCCTTGAGGCCCCTCCAGGGTTGGACTGTGCGTCCACTCCCAGAGCTGCAGTGGGAAGGGATCAGAGCCAGCCCACTCAAGGCTTTCATTTGGAGGAGAACTGAAAGGAAGAGGAGGCCCTCCCTGGGGAATGCAGAGGGCAGGGGGCTGGGCCCAGGGCCCCCAGCTCAGCACATTTTCAAGACTTGCTATTTCAGGAAAGAGAGTGCCCGGCAGAGAAGAGCACTTGTGAGTGAGAGGCAAAGTGGTTCTTTCACGGCCAAGGTGACAGAGGGGGCGGCCAGCAGGCAGGGGGGCAGGGGGCGGGGGAGGCTATTCTCCCACCACATAAGTTCCCCCAAATGGCCAGGGTCATGGCCAGAACTTGGCCTTTCTTGCAGGGTTGCCAGATAAAATACAAGAGTTACATGTGAGTCTCTGAGAAACACGCAATATTTGGGACATATATGTACCGAGACGTTATTTGCTGTTCATTGGCAATTCAAGGATAACGGGCTGTCTGTATTTTCATTTGCTGAGCTGGCAACAGCAGCACAGTCTCTCCCCCGGGCTGGCGGTGACTTCTCTCTCTCCCCGGCACAGAGAGGGCCACAGGGGCTAAGGGTCCGTCCCTCTCAGAATCCCCATCTAGGACTGGCTGAGCCATGGGCAGGTGCAGCCCACCATCCAGGGCCCCGTGGATGCCCACATCCCTGGGGTCATGCACACAAAAGACCGAGTTGAAGGGCCAGTCCCATCCGTGGCCTTATCAGCCACGCGCTCGGTGCGTGTCCATTGGATTGGTCTCCAGGCACCTCTACGGAGAGTTCAGTAGAAACACTCACTTTCTTCTCACCAAGGGGCCGATAAGGACCTCCAACCACGGGCAGAAGGAACGTTGTGGAATGTTCCTGGCCCCCTCCCCCCCTGCCCCGTGGCCGGTCTTGGACCTTATCTTCTGCGCCGTGTTCCCGAAGACCCCAGAGTTAACCACACAGCCGCTGGTCTGAGCTCAGGACCACAGGGCTTCTTGTAGCCCTGCAGCCCCACAGCCGCTGGTCTGAGCTCAGGACCACAGGGCTTCTTGTAGCCCTGCAGCCCCACAGCCGCTGGTCCGAGCTCAGGACCACAGGGTAGAGACAGGCTTCTCGTAGCTAATTTGGAGGGCTGTGTGCTTGGCACGGGGCTCCTGGGAGGGGTCTGAGGCCCAGGGTCTAAACTGTGTAGACACCGATGCCACAGGTGTCTGGGTGCAGCCTTTGATCCCCCTCTCTTTCCCACCTGCCCTGCTGCCCCCTCCCAGGACTGCGGGGCTCCACGACCACTCCTGACACCCCTCCTCCTGCGTGCCCCAGCCGTGCCCACTGGCAGGGAGCATCCAGTCTCACGGAGCAGCGTCCAGGTGAGGGGACCCCACCCCGGGCAGGCTGCCGAGGGCCAGACCCTACACCATGAGGGCAAACCGGAGTTGGGCCACGGAGAGCAGGGCTTCTGGGCTGAGGGGAGAACAGACTGGGGATCTGAGAGTTCCTTCTGGTGGGAGATGGAGCCCAAAGGTTGGGGTGAGATGGGCCGGGGAAGGCCAGGGGCCGGCACGCTTTTTCTACGATGGGCCAGATGGTAAGTATTTTAGGTGCCGAGGGCCATATGGTCCCTGTCGCACCTACTCAACTCTGCCACGAACCAGAGTCACTGTGTCTGGACGGACATAGCTGTGTGCCCAAGGAAACCTCACTCCCCAAACTAGAGGGCGGGTCAATGTGGTCCGTAGGCCATGGTTTGCCAACCTGCATGGTCTAGACTCAAGAAGACAGGAGGGAGCCATGGGTCTGGGGCCAGGGAGCGGGGAGGGAAGTGAGGATGCGGCAGCTCGGTGAGCCCTGCTTCCAGCACCGCACGAGGCTGGGCATCGCAGAGCCAGTGGGGGAAAACGCTGTGGCCTGTTCCCATGCCCCCTTCCTGTCCAGAATGGAGGAGGAGTGAGTGAGGGGGCACAGGGATGCCAGATGGAGTCCATCCCAGCCAAGGAGCTCCCAGGGGGTGGTCCCAGACCCCAGAGCAAATCAAGAAAGGAAGTGAGGGGAGAAAGCTGTGGGTCTGGAAACGGGGAAGGAAGGAGATTCTTGGCCCCAAGGCCAAGTTTTCTGGGCCACAGAGGAAAGGTCGAGGACATCCTCTAGCCTGACCTGGGAACAGGCCACCCTGGGGACCAGGCTCTAGAGCTGAGGGTGGCTGCCATTCTCACTCCTCGAGGCGGGTCCAGGGTCTGCAGGCGGGTGAGAGGGTCTGGAGGACGCAGCCTGCCCTCCGGCATCGACCCCTGATCTCCTGAGCGCACTGGCACCCCCTGGCGGGGTGCAACTTCTGGACCCCTGGACTCCCACCTGGTGTTTCCAGAGGAGGCACTTAGTTGTAACTTCCAGCATCCCCCCAGTTTCTGGGGCAGAGACGAGATACCTTTTTGGTAAATTTGGCCGATTTCCTGAGCTCGGAGCGCTGGCTGCCCCTGTCTGACTCAGCGCCTCCAGGGCCTCTGATAGAACCAAGGGCTGGAATGCCTGTCCAGCCCCCTGCTTCCAGGAGGTTCTCAGACCCTGGACACTGTCCTCCATCCCTCAAGCCCTGAAGTGGTGCCCGTCCTCCACAGGATGAAGGCCAAGCTCCCCGCGTGGCCCTCCAGGGCTCCGGCACTGCCCTACTGACCAGGCCCCCTCATGGCGCCCTTACTCCTCACACAGACCCCGGGAGGTTCTCCAGGCCCCTCGCCCTGTTTCTAAGAGTGTCCGTGACCTGGGTCTGAGCTGAGGTCCACCATCTCTAAGGAGCACTGCAAGGCAATGGGACAGTGGAGACCAGCGGAAGTCACTCAACGCCAAGTACACGGTGGTTCCCCAAGGGGGCGGAGAAGCCAGGTCAACCACCAGCACCGGCAGAGCTCCGGGCACTGGCCGCGATAGTATTATCATCCCAAGCTGTAAAGTTTCTTCTCCCCAGCCTTCCGTGAGCTTTCAGGAGCCGGGGCTGTGTCCCCCTCGTGCCCATGTTCCTTGGGGAGGCCAGCCTCCAGTACTTCACAGATGCACAGTCAATGGTCAGTGAATTTGGGGATAAACGAAGAGTGTCTACTCTTTGCTATATTCTAAGCCAAAGTGGATGCAGTGTCTTTTCTCAACAGTGATTCTCAAGGAACGATTTTCATAATTATTCAGGAGGTTTACGTCTGCTCACCACTCAACAAGTGATGTTTGACATTTTCACTGATGTTTTCACTGTTCTACGTGGACTCCTCGTGGCTCAGACCCACGATTCCTGGCAAGGAAGCAGCTTGCAAGAAGCACTTGATGAATGAATGAATGAAGAAATCAACAAAGGTCGCTCATCACAGGCTACCCTGGAGCAGTCTGCCGGTCAGTGTTTCTCTCTCCTTAGACTGTGAGCTCCTGGAGGGCAGGAAAGATTTCTCATGTATCTTTTATCCCCAGGATCTCTCAGGATGCTCAAAACATATTTGTTGAATGAAGACACACCTGTAGAAATAAGGGCATCACACTCCCATTCTATGAACTAGACCACCGAGATCCCAAATGACACCTACAAAGCTACCACAATGGGACCCATAAGGACAGCACCACTCTGGGATTCTGCCAGGAAGCCCTACTCAGTGGTTTCTGGGTCCATCTGCAGACAGGCGGCTCTCCGAGGCTGAGCGGGAGGAAAGTACTGCCCTAGATCCTGGCCCCCCATGGTTATGTGTACACCGCCCTGCCCTCGACTCAGAGAGCTCAGTCCCTTGAAACACACCCCTTTGAAATATTGAAAGAGCAGGACGTCCCTGGTGATGCAGTGGTTAAGAATCCGCCTGCCAATGAAAGGGACGCGGGTTGGAGCCCTGATCCGGGAAGATCCCACATGCTGCGGAGCAACTGAGCCCGTGCGCCACAACTACTGAGCCTGCGCGCCACAACTACTGAAGCCCCCACGCCTAGAGCCAGTGCTCCGCTACAAAGCCCATGCACCACAATGAAGAGCGGCCCCTGCTCGCCGCAACTAGAGAAAGCCCATGCACAGCAACGAAGACCCAACGCAGCCGTAAATAAATAAATAAATTTATTAAGAAAAAAAGAAGAAAGGGCAATTTCCAAGAAAACGGGATCAGCGTGCTCACCATCCGCCTCTCCCAGTGCCTTCTGTCTTTTGGGCTGATTTGTAAGACTCACAAGAGAAGCCCAAGACGGAGGGAAGGATTTGGTTAAGAAGAAAAGCTCATCGCACGTTGGCAGGGGCTTGGTGATCTCCCTGTTTCGCATCTGAGAAGTAGCACACGCATGTGGATCTCCTGGGCCACGTGGCGAGACCTGCATGTGCCTTAGAACGAGAGTACACGGGTTCAGGCTGTGGACACACAGATACAGATGTTTCGGCTCTGAGAGCTCCAGATGTGGCCCATTGTTCTGTAGTTTCTCCTTCTGCAGCTCGATCCTCCAAAAAAGAACTTAAAAAAGAAGCAAAGAACTGAACCATTAAAATCGCATCAACAAAGCTTCCCCCCCAGCCCACACTCCACTTTTTGTTTTCTTTCACGGAGGAAGTCTGCTTCCAAAACTTTGAGATTAATGACTAAATTCATTGCACGTTCCAGCTTCCTAAAATGATCGATTCAAAATTTAAAATTCATTGGATTTTTAAATGCCCTAAAGCATTTGCATTTCACCCAAATCACCAGTGTAAACAGTGGAGGACTCCACATCTCCAGAGTCAGACAGACACGGGGGGCGAGGGGTGGGACTCGGGCCCCCACTTTTGAGACAGGTCACCTCAGGGATGTCACTTGGCTTCTCTGAAGCTCACATCCCTCCCCTGTGAAAAGAGGAGGGTGATGTTCTGAGAGGTCAGCAATAGGAACCGGGAAGAAAATGGGTGGAAATGTCCAAGGGAGCATCTGGTCAGACAGGGGTGAGCTCCAGACACCTGATCCGATGATGATAGAAATCTGTCATTAAGCTAGAAGCCATTGTTCTTTCTGCTGCAACGGCCTGACCCAAGGGTTGGAAAGGATCTTGGAAATTGTTTGGCCTGCTTTCTCCTACCGGGAAAACGAGCCTCAGGCCAAGGGGCTTCTGTGGTCAACAGAATAAAGCACCCCTCCTTCCCCTGCCCGCCCCACCGGCAAAGATGTTGACATCCTAATCCCAGGAATCTGGGAATATGTTACCTTACATGGAAAAGGGACTTTGCAGAGGCAATTAAGTTAAAGATTTTGAGATGGGGTATTTTTTTTAACATCTTTATTGGCGTATAATTGCTTTACAACGGTGTGTTACTTTCTGCTTTATAACAAAGTGGATCAGTTATACATATACATATGTTCCCATATCTCCTCCCTCTTGCGTCTCCCTCCCACCCTCCCTATCCCACCCCTCTAGGTGGTCACAAAGCACTGAGCTGATCTCCCTGTGCTATGCGGCTGCTTCCCACTAGCTATCTATTTCACGTTTGGTAGTGTATATATGTCCATGACTCTCTCTCACTTTGTCACAGCTTATCCTTCCCCCTCCCCATATCCTCAAGTCCATTCTCTAGTAGGTCTGTGTCTTTATTCCCGTCTTGTCCCTAGGCTCTTCATGACCTTTTTTTTCTTTTTCTTAGATTCCATATATATGTGTTAGCATACGGTATTTGTTTTTCTCTTTCTGACTTACTTCACTCTGTATGACAGTCTCTAGGTCCATCCACCTCACTACAAATAACTCAATTTCATTTCTTTTTATGGCTGAGTGATATTCCGTTGTATATATGTGCCACATCTTCTTTATCCATTCATCTGCTGATGGACACTTAGGTTGCTTCCATGTCCTGGCTATTGTAAATAGAGCTGCAATGAACATCTTGGTACATGACTCTTTTTGAATTATGGTTTTCTCAGGGTATATGCCCAGTAGTGGGATTGCTGGGTCACATGGGTAGTTCTGTTTTTAGTTTTTTAAGGAACCTCCATACTGTTCTCCATAGTGGCTGTATCAATTTACCTTCCCACCGACAGTGCAAGAGGGCTCCCTTTTCTCCACATCCTCTCCAGCATTTGTTGTTTGTAGATTTCTTGATGATGGCCATTCTGACCAGTGTGAGATGATATCTCGTTGTAGTTTTGATTTGCATTTCTCTAATGATTAATAATGTTGAGCATACTTTCATGTGTCTGTTGGCAATCTGTATATCTTCTTTGGAGAAATGTCTATTTAGGTCTTCTGCCCATTTTTCGATTGGGTTGTTTGTTTTTTTGTTATTGAGCTGCATGTAAAACTGGACAGCTACATGTAAAAGTATGAAATTAGAACACTCCCTAACACAAAAATAAACTCAAAATGGATTAAAGACCTAAATGTAAGGCCAGACACTATCAAACTCTTAGAGGAAAACACAGGCAGAACACTCTATGACATAAATCACAGCAAGATCCTTTTTGACCCACCTCCTAGAGAAATGGGAATAAAAACAAAAATAAACAAATGGGACCTAATGAACCTTAAAAGCTTTTGCACAGCAAAGGAAACCATAAACAAGACAAAAAGACAGCCCTCTGAATGGGAGAAAATATTTGCAAATGAAGCAACTGACAAAGGATTAATCTCCAAAATTTAGGAGATGGGGTATTATCCTGGATTATCCGGATGGTCCCCATCTAATCACATGAGCGCTTAAGAGGTGAGAGGCTTTCTTGGCTGTGTTCCGAAAGAGATGAGATGAAGGAAGAAAGATCAGAGACATGGTACATTGCTGGCTTTGAAGATACAGGACGGGGCCACGAGCCAAGAACTGTGGGCACCTCTAGGAGCTGGAAAAGTCGAGGAAATTGATTCTCCCCAGAGCCTCCAGAAGGAGCTCAGCCCTGCCCACACCTTGACTCTAGGCCAGTGAGACTCAAGTCAGACTTCTGACATCCAGAGCTGTGAGGTAAGAAATGTGTGCTGTTTTAAGCCCCTGAGTGTGTGTGGAACTGTTAAAGCAGCAACAGGAAACTTAGTCGAAGGTCAGGCTCCTGGCTCCCAGCTTGTGCTTGTGCCCCAGGGCTCTGTGCTTGTGTCCCAGGGCTCTGTGCTGTTTTCTCCCAAAAGTGGTCCTAGCAGCTGGCATCCCCCCCTTCCCTCTGGGAGATAGAGCACAGATGCTCACTGTTTCTCCCAGCAGCCTTGCTGGTTCACTCATCCATTTATCATTCAGCAGGTATCTACTGGGCACACACTCTGCACCAGGCACTGTTCTAGGCACTGAGGACACCGCCGGGGGGGTCATACCAAGTCCCTGCCCTGCAGCTCCCCATCCTGAAAGGCCTTCAGGATGAAGCCCTCGAGGCACCCAGATGCTGCGGGCAGCCTCAGAGGATGGGTGGACAGATAAAGGGTGGTCTATCCATACAATGGAATACGATGCAGCAGTAAAAAGGAAAGAAGTACTGACACGTGCTCCAATGTGGATGAATTTCGATAACATCATGCTAAGTGCACAAAGCCAGACTCAAAAGGCCACGGATCATATGATTCCTCTGATATGAAATGTCCAGAACAGACAAATCCATGGAGTCAGATAGTAGATGAGCGTTAGCCAGGGGCTGGAGGGAGACGGTAGGGAGTGATCGCTTAATAGGTATGGGGTTCTATAAGTAAGAGTTCTCAGAGAAATAGCACCACTAGGATATATATATATATAGAGAGAGAGAGAGAGGGATTTATTATGAGGGTTTGGCCCACACAATTATGGAGGCTGAGAAGTCCCAAATCTGATGTCTGCAATTTGAGGGTCCAGGAAATTGGTGGTATAGTTCCAAGAGGGGCCAAGAACTGGGAACTCCAATGTTGGGGCAGGAAAGACGATCTCTCAGCTGAAGCAGAGAGAAAGAGAATTTGCCCTTCCTCTGCCATTTTCTTCTATCCAGGCACTCACCAGATGGGGTGATGCTCGTCTGCATTGGTAAGGGCGATTTTCTCCACTCAGGTCACCAATGCAAACGCTAATCTCCTCCAAAAACACCCTCACAGACACCCCCAGAAATAATGTTTTCACCAACGATCCGGGCATCCCGGAGCCCGGTCAAGTTGATACCTAAAATTAACCATCACAGGGGGTTTTGTTTGGGGGGATGAGAAAGTTTTAGACCCAAAACAGAACCAAACAGGCAATGAAGCAACGTGCATCTGGTTGGTTCTGTCCCAAACGCATCAAGAGGTGGAGGGTCTGTGGGTTTGGTGGCAGGTACCCACCTGCAGGTCAGGCAGCCCTCACGTCTCCTACGGAGGATGGAGGTGGGCACCCTGACCTTGTAAAGTGTGTGCAGCGGCCTGCTGAGAGCTGGCCCCACCCCCGCGAGGGTCCACCTCCTCCCAGAGCGCCCTTCTCAGGGGGGCTGATCAAGCCCCTCGCTTACTACAGCCCACTGCCTGCCCGATTTCACGTGGTTTGGTTATCACCTGCATTTGTTTATCTTTTTAATTCAGTCCACGTCAGAGCACGTCTTACAGCAGACCCTGACTGCTATGGGAGAGTTAGAAGGGAGTTTGAAAAACATAATGGACTTAGAAGAAGAATCCAGAGAGAGAGAGAGACTCGTGAATGTCTGTGCCCGTGTGTGCTGCCCAGCTGTGGGGGAAGCATGGGGAAAAGTATCTGAGAACGATTTGGAAAACCTGGGACACAAGGCGACTCTGTTCCCCTAAAGGCTCAAACCCCAGAGATACTTACACACCAAGGCAACATATATTCACAATTTATCCAACATTGAGCAGCATTGGGTACAAATGCTTCCAGAATTTTCATTAACCAATTTAAACATTTGTCTAGAGAAGGGACCAAAATTTTAAAATGAAGAAACATCCTTAGGGACAAATGGGGGAAAATCTCAACCCACGATCTGCATGCAAGACCCTCTTGTTGAGGTTCAGGGCTTTGCCTTCACGGGGCTCTGTGTCCCTCACCAGCCTGGCCCCAGGGTAGACAGTCCCATGGTTCAGAGAAGGGCAGGGTTGCCCGAAGGCTGCAGCTATCCAGACAGGCATGCGCTGGACCAACCTGTCCGGCTTATAGACGTACGAGCTGATTGCTTGAAATAAAGTCAGCCGTTCCTCCAGCTAACGTGTGGATGGTGGGATCAATCGGGTACACAGAAACAGATTACCAAGCAGGTGGCTTCGGGCTAAAGATAAATTGTGTCCTCATGTAACTTAGCAGAGTGGGATGCAGACAGCTCCTAATATGCAAAGAAAGACTGTGTAATTACTTATTGCTGCGGGAAGCCCAGGCTGCGGCTCTCTCTTGGCTGCAGAAACCCCAGAAGACCCTTCCCTGGCGGAAATGTTACTGCTGGACGTGCCACCCTGTGCTCCAACTGAGATCGGGGCTGGTTCTCTGGGCGGGGTGTGGGGGTGCCAGGGGGACGACACAAGCCCTTGCCTGCCCCTCACAGCAGAGAGCAAAGAGGCCAGGGCTGAGAGTCACATCCTGTTCCCAGCAGGACAGTTCTTGGAGGCACGCCCCTTCCTCCTTGCCTGAGTTAACCTCCCCAGACGTCTGACCTGGCAAATCGGCCTCCAAGGTTGGAACAAACCTGCTTGCCACACATTTCTCCAACTTCTCACATCCCTGCTATACTTGGCCTTCGTCCGCAACATAAGCCCTTTGGGCATCTGTCCTCTCCCTTACTTCTTTTTTTTCTTTTTTGGAAATAATTAGAGATTCACAGAAACTTGCAAAAACGGTACGGAATCGTACGCACCCTTCACCCAGTTTCCCCCAGTGATAACAACTTGCATAACTGTAGTTCAATATCAAAAGCAGGAAACTGACCTCAGCGTAACCCACAGACCTTATTCAGATTTCACCAGTTTTACATGCTGTCTTAGTCTGCTTGGGCTGCGGGAACAAAATACCACAGACTGGGTTATTTAAACAACAGACATTTATTGCTCCTCGCTCTGGAGGCTGGGAAGTCCAAGATCACATGGCTGGCCTATTCAGTTCCTGGTAAGGACTCTCTTCTTGGTTTGCAGACAGCAGCCTTCTTGCTGTGTCCTCACACAGGGGAGAGAGATTACCTCTCTGGGTTCCCTTTTATTAGGGCACTAATCCTAACATGAGGGCTCCACCCTCATGACCTAATCAGCTCTCAAAGGCCCCACCTCTAATACATCACACTGGGCATTAGGCTTCAACATATGAATTTGGGGTGGGCACAGCAGTCCACAGCATGGGCATCGTTATGTGTGTATTTAGTTCTATGCGATTTTATCACATGGGTACATTCATGTAACCACCACCACCATCAAGAGGCAGAACCATTCCATCACCTGGAGGATCCCCCTCGCTACATACTTATTGTCACACTCCCTCCCTCTTTTCCCCCCTCGCCATCTCTAGCCCCTGGCAACCGCTAATCTGTTCTCTAATTTTGTCATTTGGAGAATGTTATATGTAACGTTTTGAGATCAGTTCTTTTAACTCAGCCTGATGTCCCTGAGTTCCATCCTCGCTGTGTGTACCCACAGCTGCTCCTTTCTGTTCCCGGGCTGTGGTCCACAGACCATGGTACCATGGTTTGTGTAGCTCTTCATCCATCGAATGGCATTTGAGCCTCCAGTTTCTGGCTATTGAAGCTGCTATGAGCACCGTGCACAGGTTTTTGTGCAAGTAGAAGTTCTCATTTCCCTGGGAGAAATGCCCAGGAATGTAATTTCTGGCTTTTAAGGTAAGTGTTATGTTTAGTGGGGTTTTTTTGTTTGTTTGTTTTAAACTGTCATACTTTCCCAGAGTGGCCATTTTACATTCCCGGTTAATGTATGAGAAATTTCATTCCTCTGCATCTTCGCCAGCATTTGGTGTTATCACTACGTACTTTTCTGAGTATTTTGTAGAAAGTCCTTCCGTTGGGAGACACTGATGTTTTTCTCATGGTTGTCACTGTTCTTTATTTTGGCTGTTCTGATAGGCATGTCATGATATCTCACTGTGGTTCCTGTTTTTTGTCCATTTCTTAATTGGATTGTTTGTTTGTATACTGTTGAGTTTTGAGAATTCTTTATATATTCTAGATACAAGTCCTTTGTCAAATATGTGCTTTGTCAGATACAAGCTACCGAGTCTGTAGCTTGCTTTTTCTCTCTCTGAACGGAGTTCTTCATAGCTCAAAATCTCTTAATATCACTGAAGGCTGACCTATCATTTCTCCTTCCATAGACTGTGCTTTTGGTGTCGTTTCTGAAAACTCTTCTCCAAGCCCTCAGATCCCAAAGTTTTTCTCCTATGTGGTTTTCTGTAAGTTTTACATTTTTTTTTTTAGTTTTACATTTTTACATGTTTACATTTGAATCTTTGATCCATTTTGAGTTGATTTCCATATACAATGTGAGGTTTAAATTTTATTTTTAGGCCAGTGGGTGTTCAATCACTCTGACACCCTGTGCTGAAATATCCCCTCCTTTTAATACACGGAAGTTCTCATCTTCCACGCGCCCCACTCCAGACCCATCGTGCCGCATCTGATTCCTGGAACCTCCAGACTCCTCTCCATTCCTCCTTGGGCTCCCAGCTGAGCCTCCCTTTTCACCCTCCGAGTACACCCTGCCTTCTCCCACCCCTCAGATGTCTGGGGAGACAGGCAGAGCCCCGCCCACCATCGCTATATTCCCGGAGGCGTCCGCCAGCCTCACTGTTCTCTCCCCAAACCATCATTCCTCCCGCACTTGGCCAGCCTGGAGGGGGACAGCACTCGTTCCTTGGCTCTGCCTCCTTGACCCCTCACCACTCACGACTGAGAATGTCATCCCAGGTCCCCACCTGCACCCCTTCATCCCTGCATGTCCTCCCCTGAGCCCCCCCCCCAGACCCACCCCCAGCTTCCAGCCGCAACGTCCAGTCCCTCCAGCCCTGTCGTCAGCCCTCCCCAAACCCCAAACCTTAGCCTTCCCAGGACCTCTCCCGGGTAAGCCTTGTGTCCTCTCCTAACTGCCTGTGGCCTCTTCACGTCTTCCTGTAGACTCAGTGACCATCGTTGGAGGATGATGTGAACTCTGTCCTCTGAGCTCCAGATCCGTATTCCAGAGCCTGGTGGGCATGTCACAGGCCTGTCAACAACACCATGTCCTAATCTTAACTCATCACCTCCCTCTCGTCCCACTCCACTCTCCTCCTGGGTTCCCTGGGTGTGAACAGCAATGGCAGTGACCCTGCCACTCAGAGCAGGCACCACCCCCAGTCTCTCTTCTCCCACCCTCTGGACGTCCCATCTATCACCTCCCACCCTTGACTTGGGCCACTGTTTCCATCTCTTCTGCCCTTCCATCCCCAGCTTCTTCCTGTTCAGACGACTCCATCTTGCTGCCCTCTAATCCATTCTCCTCACTGCAGTGAGACGTGCACATCTGAACGTCTCACCTGTGATGAGAACCTGCCTGGGTTAAAGCCCACAGCCCTCATCCTGCCACACAATGCCCTGTGGACACGGCCTCCACTGCCTCCCTAGCATCCCCGCCCTCAGGTCCCCCCACAGTCCTGGAGACCCATTCCTCAGTGGTTCCTGGTCTCTTGTTTCCAGGTGTTCGCCCGTTCTGTTCCTCTGCTTGGCATGCTATTCCACCCTTTTCATTGGTCAGTTCTGATCCAGTCTTCTGGTCTCCACGGAAGCATCGTGTTTTCTGAGAAGCCTTTCCTGACCCCAAGAGACCCTGGTCCCCATCAAAAATTGCTTATCAATGTCTGTCTCATGACCTAGAGTGTAGGATACATGAGGACAGGCCTCCTCCCGCTCTGGGCCTCCGTTTCCCCATCTGTAAGTGGGCAGAATTAGACTCCAAGTTGTCAAAGACCTACATCCTCTTAGAGGTCCAGGTCTGAGTTTTATTTCACTCTGTCTCCCCGTGTGACAGAGAAGGGACTTGGGGAGTGTGTGTCAAGTGGAAGAGAGAACGATGGGGAGAAAAATGCAAGAAAAGGAACAGCAGGAAGAGGAAAGCAAACACAAGACAATTCGGTTAAAATAAGTCCAGCTCAACAACAGTGGGAACCCTGGAGTCACAGGGAGGGACCAAACCAGCCAGCAGACGCCCCAGATGAGGGCAGGTGAGGGTTGTCAGGCTGGAGAGACGAGTCCTCGGTGAAATTCCACGGGGGGACACTGGGCCAGAGGGGTGGCTGGCGTTGACACTGTCATGGCCAGTCTGGCCGTCACCAGTAGAAGGAGCTGGGGAACCACAGCCCCACCAGAATGACCACTGCAACTTGTAGGACACCCACCTCCCCGACCCCAAAGTCCATTGTAAATCTTCTACCCCAACTCCCTCCCTGGAGCCAAAGATGCCACCTCTGGTAGTTCATGCTCCCCAACCTGGCCTTTCCTAGCAACTGTATTACCTCGAATGCATGCCAGAGACAGTTATGGTCCAGCTGTACCCACAGTGCCTGTGGGCAGCAAGGGTGGACACTTAAGAGCCAGACCCCAGCCAGCCAGGTGCACCTGGCCATGCCCTTGGCTGTGGTCTGCCGGGGTAGCACGTCCTTCACTGCCCGGGGCTCACAGCCCAGTGGGGACCCAACGCCCAGCCATGGCCCCTGCCATTCGGCCATGGAGAATTTGTATGAGCTTTCACGTTTGGGCTCAGCTTGGACGTGAACCACCCAAACGAACCTTGCATCACTGGTGGGGCGAGGACGACGCAGAAGGGACCACTCACTGCCCACCACTGTCACGGTCCACGGACAGGAGGCCATGGGGAGAGCTCCCAGCCCAGGATGCGGTGCCCTGGAGTCTGGGTCCTTCCATCAGAGAGAGATGGTGGCCAAGGCCAAGGTCAGCAGCGTGTGGTCCGCACAGCTTGGGAGGCACGACCGTGGACCCCACTTCTCCTCTGCCGCGTGGCCCCCTGAGCTCGGGGCAGGGCCGGCCACGGGATCCGTGGGTCCCTGTGCAAAGGGAAAATGTGGGGCTGGCTCCCTGCGAGGAGTTTCTAAGCAGTGGGGCCCTTCTGAGAATGGGTCCCCAAAGCCAGCCCAGCTTGGGAGCCCCAAGCATAGGTTGGCCTCCGTGCCTGAAGAGACGGATAGCGAGCTATAAGAATGGCCTCCTTTTGCTGTTTTATCCCCCATGCATCCCCCAAATGCTCTTTCTCTACCACACCCTCCTGCTGACTTTAAACTGTGGAGTTCCTCGCACAATGGAATCTTCCAGATTCTTCTGGAATTCTTCTTCCACTCCGGAAATGCCATCAGCTCTGTGCCTCAGCTTTCCCATCTGTGATGCGAGGGTGCTGGGCCCGACGGGGGCTGGTCCGGTCTACCTGGAACAGGCCAGCGAGTCCCTCATGCTGCCCTGGCTCGGTTCTGAAGGCAGGGTCTCGTGGGGTCGTGGAGAGCCGGTGCCCCTAGTGCTGCGGCCGCACCCTGATGCTGTCCGCCCACCCCTCTGGTCCTCTCCCCGAACTCTGTCTTACTTTCCTCTCCCGGTGTTTTTAACAAGGATCCCACATACTTGGACCGAACCCAGCTGTTACCCTGGAGGCCACCAATAAATTTTGTAGGCAAATAAAATTGACTGAAAATTAGCATAAGAAACCTTAAATTAACAGGATGTAATTTTATGAGTATCTCGCAAACTAGTCAAAGATGTATGTCAGCCCGGGGTGAGTCAAGCCTTGCGAGTGTCTTTCATTATATAATGCTGCTAATTTTTCTCAAATGTAAGCAATGCGTTTTCTTCCTAAACATTAAGTTCTTTGTCCTGCAATTTGGAAAAATAAGTTCCCCTTAAAGCCGGGCTTTGCTCAACCACAAAACAAGGCAGGGAGGCGGGATCAAAGGTGCCCCGGCCGCCCCGTGGGTCTAGGAAGCCCCCAGCCACGCATTGGAGGCGCTTGCTTGGAGCAGTGGAGACTCCAAGTTCAGGGTCACGGAGGCTGGGAGCCAGGAGGCCGTCAAACATAGGCTGGGAGGGAGACAGAGGTGCCAATCCCCTGGGCCAATGGCGTTCGTTAGGAAAGACTGGCCTTCCCCTTCCTGCAGCGCATGGTCGCCTGCACCATGGGCTTAGCTGAGGACACAGGGCAGGCAGTGAAACCCAGACCCAACATGTACCAGGGGCTGGGCACACAGACAGGGGCACCGTGGCCTGCCCCAGGATGCTCACAGTGTAGTGTGACCAGAGCCGCCTGGGGGCACTTGTAGGAGGTGCACCACCCACCCAAGGGCTGAGAAGCCTGTAGGGGGAGTTTGAAGGAAGCCTTACCGAGTGAGCAAGGATTTGCTGGAGCTGGGGAAGGCGTTACAGAGGTAAGAGGGAGCAAAGGGCCTTAGGATTCACAGTGAGAGAGCTTCAAGTTCATCATTCCAGCGAAACACAGGACCCACAAGAGTCTTGTCCTACAGGCTGTAGGTTTGGAGGATAAATGACCCGGGAAACAGGGCTGACACTGATTCAAAGCTGTGTTCGCCCTGACTGCGCCCCATGTGTCAAGAAGATGGGTGCTGGCCAAGCCAGGCTGAGGCCATCATCGGTGCCCAGACTCCTGAGTGACACTTATAAGAGGGAGCTGGAAGGTTTCCCCTCTGTTCTGGGGTGCCCTGTTTAGTTTGCCATAGAGGCAGACCCATGCAGAAAGTTTAGAGGCAGATCTGGTCTGGATGGAGTAGGGGATCCTCAGCGTTCAGAGGCTGGTGACGTTATGGGACCAGGTGAGACCACCCAGGGGTGCAGAGATGCAGGTGGGAAGCTGGAATGGTGTGGCCACCTGGCAGGGAAAGACAAGAGCCCGGTCATCACACCCGGAAAATAAGAGCAGATATAAGATAACAGAAAATACATATGTTGGTCTCTTCCTCAAAACCCTCAGAATTTCCAAAGTGATAAGAGCACCGGGAGCATCTCTTGTTCTAATATTTAGTCTCTGCCCCGAGTTCTGACACAGGGCTCCTAAATCCTTTGGAATTTCCTGGGTGATAGGAGTGTCTTTTGTTCTGATTGGGTGACTCTGGGTGGGCTCCTGGATGGGGGCTGGTCACCAGAAAGATGGAGCTATGATTAGAAGCCTGGAATTTTCAGCCCCGTCCCTGCACCTCCAGAAAGGGGAGAGAGGCTGGAGATGGAGCTCATGACTGATCATTTCCCGTGAGGAAGCCTCCGTGGAATCCCAATAGTAGGGGATTCAGGGAGCCTCCAGGTGGGTGAACGTCCACATACGGGGCGGAGGGGGGGTGATGCACCCCCAAGACCCCAGGAGCAGAAGCACCTGTGCTCAGGACCCTCCCAAACCTTGCTCGCGTATCTCTCCATCTGGATGTACATCTGTGTCCTTTTTCATATCCTTTCAGAAGCTGGTAAATACAAGTGTTTCCCTGAATTCTGTGAGCCGCTCAAGCAAAGTAATTGCCAGTGGGACAGAAGTGATAGCTGCCCTCGCTCTCGTCACTGAAAAGAGCTGTCGCCCTCTCACCGTGACACTCAGGCCTGTCCCCTCCGTCCTCACTGTCACGATCAGTGCCCAGGAGGCCCTTTTGAAGGGCAGTGGGCAGAGTGGCGGACTCGACCGCAACCTTAGTGGTACGCCCTTTGCTCTGAAGAGGAACCCAGACGCGGAGGAAGAGTGGGCAGAACTCGAGCTCAGTTTGTCCCAGACCTTCCCAGCTGCGACTTCCTTGGGCTCCTGCTGTGCACCCACGTGATTTCAGTTGCTTCCCAGCCCACAGGACCCCCGGGACAAAGGCACAGCCATCTGCACTTGGCAGACAGGAAGCCGCTGAGCTGTCCCACGTGACCGGAGAGACCTGGGAGCAGAGCCTCCTGGCTGTCTTGCTCCTAATCCGCCCTCTTGGCCCCTGAGCTCTGGGCATGAGGAAAACTTCTTCCCAAGCACAGAAATAAGGATGACAAATCTGCCTTCTGAGCATGTCATGTGAGTCCCGTGCAGGAAGGCTTGCAGGTCAGAGATGCAGGTCATGTTAGGGATGCAGTTGGCTCCTCGGGGAACACACCTTGGCTCCAGAGGAGCTGAAGGACCATATGATCACAGCGAGCCCATCCCCACCCCAGGGGGCTCTGAGCCGATGGATTTCTGGGGTGTGAGGTCAACATGAAATGGTCTCCGGTAACTCCCATCATGCTCCGGGAACGGATGCTGTGGGACGGCCCATCGGGTAAACAGTCACCTGGTCCAGCTTGCCACCTCTGCCCTGATTCTGTGCCAGCTTGACGTTTGGTCCTGACTCACCTTCCGTGGATGTCCGGCTACAAAAAGAAAATGCCCTGGTGATGCCCACACAAGTCCAGGCCACATGGCAGGCTGTTTCTCACTGAGCACTGGCATGTTGGCACCTGGTTTTGTGAACTTGGCTCTAGAAAATCCACTCCCAGAGCCTGAATTCAGGAAATCCTCCAATGCCATGAGAGACAAACCGTCAGCCTCCAGGTTCACCACGGGCCCAAGAACCACATCCCTTAGCTGTTTTACTGCAAGCTCACCCTGCTACTTCCTGTACCCTTTTCCTTCTTATTCCTATTTTGGCTAGTTCTGTCACAAGCCCCCGCCACTTTCAGCTTTCTCCTTGGAGGTGACACAGAACAAAGGGGTGTGACATGTGCAGGGAACACCTCAGGGTGGGGGGGAGCACACAGGCCATCAAATGGGCGTCTCGTGCAGAGGGGGGACGGGTTGCCTCCAGGAGAAAGGAGCACCCATAGTTTTTGGACCTGTGATTAGAAAACAAACAGCTCCTTGGAAAGATGCAGGATTTGAGGGTAGGGATGGGAATAGACAAAATATGTCCCCAAAGGCCAGTATGGGCAGGTTGGAGGGTGTGGAATTTACTGGAGATGCTAAATAGGCGATGGATCAGTCTGCACCAGTTGCCATGACAAAATACCACAGACGGGGCAGCTCCGACAACAGACACTTATTTTCTCACAATTCTAGAGCCTGGAAAGTCAGGGATCAAGGTACCAGCAGGGTTAGTTTCTTCTTAAGCCTCTCTCCTCAGCTTGTAGATGGCTGTCTTCTCTTCTCTGTGTCGTCACATCATCGTCCCTCTGTCAGGGTCCTACTTTCCCATTATCTTAGAAGGACACCAGTCCAATTAGACTAAGTCCCACCCTGAGCACCTCACTGTCACTTATTACATCACAAGGACACTATCTCCAAAGACAGTCACATTTTAGGTACTGGGGGTTAGGACTTCAACATATGAACTTTGGCGGGGCGGGGGGACATACTTTTGTCCACACCAGGGAATGAAGGTTGTATCTGAAGAATGTGAAAATGAACAAGGAACATAAAGTGTGAATCTCACCAAACCTGCAGTTCCTTTGGTCTGGGGAGAAATTGACACGGCAGGATAGCAAGACCGGCTGGTTAATCAGCAAGCTTTCAGTGAAGCTCATCAAGGGATAAGTGGGAATTAACGCACGTCTTATCAAGTGCCTTAATCTGCCGTGAAATCAGCCAAGTATTCATCTTGATGATGCTGATTTTCCAGGAAAATTAAATAATTGCAGCCCAGGTGGGTGGACCTTAGTCACTACCTCATTTTCCTGTCTTTCATGCTGTCCCCAAGGGCTCAGCTCTTCATGCGTAGGGGTGATGGAGTCCGATATTACAGGTACTTGAGAAGACTCTTGTGCATGTCAAAACCGCAGGACGCTGACAGCTACTTCCTGAGAGCCGGGGGCGGCTGTCACACGTCCACACTCTCTGGACATGAGCCGTCTAAGGGCCAGTAGTAATGACCACTCCAGCAGAGTGTGGGCTGGTTGGAAAGCTGATGAGAATCTTCTTGTCTCTCCAGCCCCTGGTCAAGTCTTAAAACTTTCCGGATTACAGAAAAGAAAAGGGGGGTGGGAGACCCTAAGGGAAGCCCTTTTTCAGGTAGGTTAGGTGAGGTTATGCTCTAGAAACAAGCAGCCCCCATGTTTCGGTGGCATCTAAGTCCGCTCAGCCCTACACGTCCTTCCTTGGAGGCCTTGTTCTCTCTGCTCTGCACCCAGGGCAGTCGGTTCAGCCCCCTTCCTGGGCATTGCTGGCCTTGGGGTCACGAAGAAACAGCCTCCAGCTCTTAAATCTGTTCCTGCTGGCGTTCACGGATGGAGAAGGCAATCCTGCAGCCGAGAGGGACAAGTGGTGGGAACAATGTAACAGTGTGACATAGCCCACCTCACCACCTCCCCTCGACCCCCAGAAAAGTCCCTCTCTGGGGAAAGCACTAGGACAGCCGACAGGCTCCTGTGTTAAAGAATGACCAAGCAGAGAAAGACAGGGCTTTCTGGGAGTGTCACTGAGAACTTTGGAGCTGGGAGCACCTTGGAGACCAGGCTCCACATCTCACGGTGTGTATCTTTTTATTTTTATTTGTTGCGGTACGCGGGCCTCTCACTGTTGTGGCCTCTCCCATTGCGGAGCACAGGCTCCGGACGCACAGTCTCAGCGGCCGTGGCTCACGGGCCCAGCTGCTCCGCGGCATGTGGGATCTTCCCGGACCGGGGCACGAACCCGTGTCCCCTGCAGCGGCAGGCGGACTCTCAACCACTGCGCCACCAGGGAAGCCCGGTGTGTATCTTTTTAAATTTGTATCTTAGCTTCAGACAGCTGCATTCATCACACTCCTTACTTCACAGCACACAGTTATTAACTGTCTATTATCTTTCATGTTATTAATCTTCACCGTTTGTTCCCAATTTTCATCTTTATTTCCACCTTGCCTCTGAAGACGCTCACTGGAATTATTTCATGTACATTCTTGAATTCAGACAGACCTCAGAGATACTGCAGGTTGGGTTTCAGACCACCGCAATAAAGTCACTATCCCAATAAACAGATCACACGAAATTTTTGGTTTCCCAGTGCATATAAAAGTTATGTTTACATTATACTCTTAAGGAACTAACCTAGTGTTATGTCAGTTATAATTCAAAAGCAAATAAACTCATGGAAAAAGAGATCAGATTTGTGGCTACCGGAGGCAGGGATTTGGGGAGGGGGGATTGGATGAAGGCCGTCAAAAGGTACAAACTTCCAGTTATAAAATAAACAGGTAACAGGGATGTAATGGGCAACATAATAAATGTCAATGTAACTAACACTACTGTGTGTTATATATGAACGTTAAGAGAATAAATCCTAAGAGTTCTATCACAAGGAAAAAAAATCTTTTCTATTTAATTTTGAATCTATAGGAGATGATGGGTGTTTACTAACCTATTGTGGTAATCATGTCATGATGAATGCAAGTCAAATCATGATGTTGTAGCCTTTCAGTTACACAGTGCTCTATGTCAATTACATCTCGATAAAACTGGAAGAAAAAGAAAGTGCTGTTTACACCATACTGTTAAGTATATTAAGTGTGCAATAGCATTATACCTAAAAAACAATGTACACACCTTAATTAAAAAATACTTTATTGCTCAAAAATGCTAAGCATCACCTGAGCCTTCAGCAAGTGGTAATCTTCTTGCAATAGTAACATCAAAGATCACTGATCGGGGCTTCCCTGGTGGCGCAGTGGTTGAGAGTCCACCTGCCGATGCAGGGGACGCGGGTTCATGCCCCGGTCCGGGAAGATCCCACATGCCGCGGAGCGGCTGGGCCCGTGAGCCATGGCCGCTGAGCCTGCGCGTCCGGAGCCTGTGCTCTGCAACGGGAGAGACCACAACAGTGAGAGGCCCGCGTACAGCAAAAAAAAAAAAAAAAAAAAAAAAAAAATCACTGATCATAGATCATCATAACAAATACAATAATAATTTAAAAATTTGGAATGACGCAAGAATTACCAAAATGTGACACAGAGACACAAAGTGAGCAAGTGCTGTTGGAAAAATAACACAGATCCACTTGCTTGGCGCTGGGTCACCACAAACCCTTAATTTGTAAAAAGGCAGTATCTGCGAAGCGCAATAAAATGAGGTCTGCCTGTAAGTATTTAACTTTGAAAAACACGTTTAACTGTTATGTTTTTTGGTAAGTGTTGTTTCAGTTGTAAGTACATTTTGTTGTGCTATAAAGCTCCTGTTTCTTACTTTTTTGCATTCAACAATATGCCTTAAAAATCTGTCCGTGCTGCTTGTTGCTGTGTACGCTGCTCCTTCAGAGACTTAAATGATGCTACAGAATTCCGCACCCTGCGCCCTCGTCTTCCCCGCTCCTTCCCCTGCGGTGGAACGTGGGCCGTCCTCTTCACATCGAGGGCTGCAACGAAGGTCCCTTTGTGTGTCCCCTGGTTCTGGCCCCGTCGAGGACTAAGGAGGGGGTTGATCAAGTTAAGAGCCACACAGCACAATGTGAAACGTGCTGCCACACTGTCCGCCAGCAAGGCTCAGAGCATTAGAGTGCCCGATTCCCCTCATTTCCACCAACATTTGTACTACCCAACACATATTTTTTACGAAATCGGCACCTTATTATTATTTTTGCTTTTCTCCCCAAGTTACTGGTGAAATTGAGTATCTCTTCACAGACTCATTCACTTTTCAGGTTTTTCCTTCTTCCAATTGTCCATTGTTCTCTGCGGGTTGCCCATCTCTTATTGATTTGTCAGAGACCCTTGCATGTTCTAGATAGTAATCTTTTATCAATTCCAGTATTGTAAACACCGTATTATCAATACCATCTGTCCTCTGCCTGTTAACCCTATTTCCAACGGACCAACATTTTTTTTTTTTTTTTGGCAGTATGCAGGCCTCTCACTGCTGTGGCCTCTTCCGTTGCAGAGCACAGGCTCCGGACGTGCAGGCTCAGCGGCCATGGCTCACGGGCCCAGCCACTCTGCGGCATGTGGGATCCTCCCGGACCGGGGCACGAGCCCGTGTCCCCTGCATCGGCAGGCGGACTCTCAACCACTGCGTCACCACGGAAGCCCCCGGACCAACATTTTTAATTCTGATGTAGTCAAACCCATCAGCAAGTCATCCTCTGGGTTGTGATGTGTAAAGGACCATGTTTCAGAAGTCCCACCCTATCTGAAGGTTGCAAGAGTATGCCGAACACTTTCTAATAATTCTATAGTTTTACTCCTCACCCACAGTATTTGATCCATTTATATTTAACCCATCTAGATTCACCATGTGTGTGGTAAGAGATTGTAGGAAATCAATCTAATGTTTTCCTCTGTATAGTCAATTTCCTTATGGTGGAAATCAGATAATTTATCCTTTCCCGTCTGGTTTGTGATTCCATCTCTCTTATATGCTATGTTTCCATATATAAAGGGTGGGGTTTTAAGCTCTCTATTCTGTTTTCTCTATCATGGTGTGGTAGATGGAATTCTAAGATGGCCCCAAGAGACCACCCTGGTGCATCTGCTGTGTATGATCCTCTCCCCTAGAGTCCTATGGTGGAGGCATCACTCCTATAATTTCACATGTGAGCAGGATTCAGTGTAAAGGAGCTCCTCTATTGCTGGTTCTAGAGATGGCGGGCCCACCTGGTAAGGAATGCAGATGGCCTCTGGATGATGAGAGCAGCTCCAGGCTGACAGGCAGCAAGGAAATAGCGTCATCAGTCCTACAACCACAAGGAACTGACTTTGGCCAACACCTTGAGTGAACCTGGAAGTGTATTCTTCCTTGGGATCCTAGAGAGGAAGGAAGTAGCTGACACCCACACTGAGCGATGCCCCCTGAGCAGAGAATCCAGCCACACTACCCCAGACTTCTGACTCACCGAACTAGAAGATAACAAATTGTTTTGAGTCGTGAGTTTGTACTAATTTGTTACACAGCAGTGAAAACCAATCCATTGTCTTTGTAGGAGGTCTCCATCATACGGCCAACCACCACCACCAACTCTGAGCCCTTCTCTTTCAAACCAGACTGGGCAATTTGGGGACATTCTGGCTTCTACGTGTTTTAGAATGAGTTGAAGTCCATCCAAAAATTCAGCTGGTACTTTCACACAATTACATGGAATTTATAGATTAATGTGGGAAGATTTGCCATTTTTACAATTTTAAGCACCCATAAAAAGAGTCTCTTTCCATTTTATTCATGTTTTCCTTTAAGTCTGTTATGGAATGAATGTTTGGGTCCTCCCCAAATGCTTAGAAACCCTAACCCCCGATAGGATGGTGCTTGGGGATGGGGCTTTGGGGAGGTAATTAGGGTAAGACGAGGTCATAAAGGTGGGTCTGTGTGAGGAGATTAGTGCCCTAATAAGAAGAGACACCAGAGAACTTTCTTTCTCACTTGCTCCGTCGTGTGAAGACCCCGCAAGAAGGCAGCCATCTGCAAGCCAGGAAGAGGGCTCTCACCAGAGCCCGACAGTGCTGGCACCCTGATCTCAGACTCTCAGCTTCCAGAACTGTGAGAAGTACATTTCTCTTATTCAAGCTCCATGTCCCCATCCCCAGTCCATGGTATTTTGTGACAGCAGAGCCCAAGGGGACCAATACAATGTCCTTTAAATGCTTTCAATTTTCTTTCTCCATATTTTCATGTCTTCTTTTGCGGACTTTACATTTCTTAAATTTTAATTTTTTTCCTTTATAATGGTTTTCCGCATTCGTTTCTGGCTTAATTTCTAGATACTTCATAGTTTTTGTTCCTCTTGTGAGTGTACCTCTTTTTCTATTATATTTCTAATTGGTTAATACTGGTATAGAGGAAAGCCACTAATTTTAGTAAGTTGATCTTGTATTCAGCAATCTTGCTAAACTCTATTATTAGTTCCAATTAATTTTCTGTTCTTTCTGGTGGGTTTCTATGAAGATGATATATAATCTGTGGGTAATGACAGAGGTGCCTCTTCCCTCTTCCCTTCCAATCCCTTCATTTTCTCATGTTATGGAATTAGCCAGTGCTTCCTCTAATTAGCGTGTATAGCTGTGGTGTGTTTACTTGTTCTGTTTCCAGCATTAAAAGAAATGAATCTAGGGCTTCCCTGGTGGCGCAGTGGTTGAGAGTCCGCCTGCCGATGCAGGGGACACGGGTTCGTGCCCCGGTCTGGGAGGATCCCACGTGCCGCGGAGCGGCT